>NW_020956660.1:77511-99606 GCF_003031625.1 Empidonax traillii | reverse complement strand
ACCTCCAAGATCATCAAGTCCAACCCCTGATCCAACTCCAATTACTATAGCATGGCACTAAGGGCCACATCCAATCTCTGCTTAAAAACCTCCAGGGATGGTGAATCCACCACCTCTCTGGGTAGGCTGTTCCAATGCCTGATTACCCTCTCTGTAAAGAATTTCTTCCTAACATCTAACCTAAACCTCTCCTGGCAGAGCTTGAGCCCATGTCCTCTTGTCCTATTGTTGGTTGCCTGGGAGAAGAGACCAATGCCCACCTGGCTATAACCTCTTGTACAGAGTGATGAGGTCACCTCTAAGCCTTCTCTTCTCCAGACTAAACAACCCCAGCTCCCTCAGCCTCTCCTCATAGGACTTGTGCTCAAGTCCCTTCACCAGCCTCGTTGCACTTCTCTGGACCCGCTCCAGCACCTCAGTATCCTATCAGGCTTCTATAGCTTTTGTAAATATGTAACATGGTCAGTTTAGGTTTCATGAAAGAGGTCTGTGGACTTTGGTCCCTCATAGACAAAAGTCAGGGTATTTTCTTTGCCTTTTGGAATTATGTTTTATAATGTACTTTACTCCAGGTGTTAGAACACCCACATGTGTAAGCTCTTCTTCCAAGATTTTCTCAGTATGAGTGAGAGTTTGATGATGACAAAGATAAGAACAAGTCTGCAATGCAAAAAATGTTACACCAAGCAAAATTTATGCTTTAATCAGCATCTCCTTCATCTGCTGTGATTCACACATCTTGTTTCTGCAAAATGCAAGGCAGAAAGAAAATGACTGTTTTTCACTAGCTGAAAAACAAGTGGAGAAGCATTGCTGAAAAGTGTCTCTCCCTTTCCCCAGCTATTTTATGACACCACAGAAACAAAACAAAATAGAAGAAAAGGTAAAAGAAACACTTATAAACTTCCCATCTTTTCTTCAGTTAACAATAATTCTGTGTAGATCTTGCTCTGCTCCATGGATGATTTCTGCTGATTTGCACTGCTATGCTATCTAAAAATGTAATAGAAAACCAAGCCTTCTGTTTTACATATGAGTAAAAAACAAGAACAGAAGAATGAGATAATCTGGCTTTCCACGTATTCAGTTAGCTGAGAAAATAATATGATATCAAATAAGACAAGGTACATTTGTTTGGGTAGAATTATTTTTCTTTTCTTCCCCCCCCCCCCCCCCCCCCCGGGATCTGTGTAAAAACAGAGTTTGCAACTGCTACAAATTCACTCTCTGAACAAAGTATGGAGAAAAAGAAAACCTTAAGGCCATTTCTTATTATTCATACCATTATTCACAAATACACAATAGGGTTAGAAGTTTTCTGCCTTCCTATTTTCTACTGCTTTTGTACAGATACAATGTTTTCTATAACAAATAATACCCTATTAGCACCAATACACTCAATCCAACTTGGTTTAGCAGATCTGTGTCCATTGTTGACAAAGGTTAAGATGAACATACAAGTAATGAAGAAGTATAATCTATGTGAGAAGCTATATTTTTTCTTTTAACAACCTGAACACTGTTTTGAAAAAATTCATCTAGAAATTATGCTTTTCCAAATTGATTGAGGAAGATTGACAGTACAATGGATTAATATGTAGAAGATAATGAGGCCTTCTGCAATGCTATTTTAAGTGATAAAGTCCTGGCTTATTAACCTGGAATTGTAGGTGGGCTCACTCTTGCCTTTAGAGTGTTGTAGTTGAGGGAGGGAGGGAGGAGTCAATGAAGCTTAATAGGTATAAATCCAGCAACATGACAAGTAGCAAAATAATGATGGTATCTAACTGCTACAGTTAACAATAATGACACTAATAATAACCCTTATATCTCTTAAAGTGAAAAAAACCCACGTGTAGCACAAAGCTTTTCTTTGTAATTTTCAATTAAGAAGGTTAAGGCAGGTATTGAGCCAAGTCTTGTTTAATCTTTCTCATTTTCCCTCTGAATGGATAATTATACAGGAGAAATATATAGGCACTGTGGTTAAGATTTAAAGAGGATTTTGAACTTAGATTGCAAATGAATAAAATCTTTATTTTTAAAATCTAACTATGGTATAATAGTAATTCCTATGACAATAATTGCCATGAGAATTTCTTGTTAATATGAAAGATATTACCAAACAGTAGGTAATCAATTTGACCAAAGTGGGCTACAGCTGAGTTATTGTCAAACTGGAATATAATTCCTTCACAGGTAGAAATCAGACTATGCTATCTATAATGGGATAGTCAAACTACTTTTCCTAAATACTGGATTTCAGCTTTTATGTATATTTTGTCCTTTGGAACATGGAAAGCACCCTACTGTGGCACTGATCCCTCACAAAGCTGGGTAGGGTATTCAGCAATACTAGGGCATCCAAGGAGGGCAATATTCCATGGTGTTCCCAAGAAATTGTATTGGTTTGGTGGAGGGGCGTGGTGTCAACATTAATATATAAGAAGTAAAGGGAAAAAGTGTTTTAAGTTCTATTCAGACAGTTGGTTTAAACCCTGAGGTAGCATGCCAGATGTTATCACTGGCAAAATGTAAATCAGCTCAAAGAAATTTTGATAAGCTCTTAAAAGTTCACCTGACTCCCTTGTATTTTACCTGAATTGTAGCACCTCAATCAAATTATCTGGCAATACAGGCACCTTCTAATTTTCCTGAGCAATGGCACTTTTATGAAGGTTTCAAACACAATTTTAAACTATCTTAACTACAGGTTTACCAAAGTACAGAAATATCAAGAAACTTCTCTCTGTTTACTTCTGTGTTATATGAACCCACAGGGGCACAGGAAAAGCTTACATTGTCTTTTTCTATCTCATTTACTTTTAATCAGAATGAGGGAAAGGTAAGCTATTATTTCACCTCTTTTTCTGAGCATAGATGGTACATTTTGTGATACAGTGATCTGGAGAGGGTGGAAAAAGACACTTCAACACTTAGTTCAGAGATGAAGGATTTTCTCAGTAGGTGGTAGGCAGGAGACATACACAAAGCACTTCCTCAATGGCACAGAATGTCTTGGGATGCAAAACGTTATTGAGATTCAGTACAGTTCTGGAAAGGCATTGCAATGCTAATTGTCCTTTACAGTAGTTTGTTTTTGGTGGTCTCAAAGGTACCTTTGAGCTAATCAGCCCCTTCACACTTCTGCTACATCTGCTGGTTCATTCATGCCTTGTTAGAGGTGCAGCACTGAATTTTGCATTTATGCTTACAAGGTCAACAGAGTTGTTATCGTGCAGCCAGTTCATTAGATACTTGTAAAATCTATTTCAGAATGTACTCCAAGTTAATTTTACTAAATACAAAAGATTGGGGGTGAGGGATGGGGTGGGAGGTAGAGACAGGAAAGATTGTGTTATAAAAAATAATGTGCTGTCATGCTGTGGGACAGAGGTGCTTACAACTGCATCTGACCATCAGCTATGGGTGATGGCCTCTAAAATTGGAGAGGTCAAATTAAGAATAAGACCACATTTCTGTAAATTCATTACTAGCTAAGAAATAAATAATATTTTAAAATCTGATGCAGTTTCTCGAAGTCAGAAAAGGCAGGTTATGATTTTCAGTATATTTATCTATGTTTATCTCACCTGATATATTTTCTTGTATCACATAACACATTTAAGTGCAGCTGTGAAACATTTTCAGACTCTTTTTTTTCCTGTTTAAAATCATTGCCATTCAGAATATTCATTCTTAATAATTCTTTACAAATTATTAATTTTAAAAAGTTATAAAAAGTTAATTTTTTGAGAGCCTTGAAATAAATCCACTCATAATGAAATTTCTATTAATATTAACAAACTGTGTGGGGGGAAAAAAAAAATCAATCCTTTTGAAAAGATCACATTGCCCTTGTTAGACTTTGAACAGATTCCTGAATGGATTGAAGTAAGACAAATGTCTCCTTTCAGAACCAAACCATTCCATTGATTTGGCTTATTGAGAAGACTAACTTAGTTTCTCTCATGAAAATACTTTATCTTAAGATCTTGCCAAAGGACTATTAATTATACCTTCTCTAAGAAGTATATTTATAACTGAGTACTGTTTTAAGAATTTTTTTTATATTTACGGAGTCAGAACAGTTACTAACATTATCCAATCTAAAGCTCACAATTCCCTTGTGAAAGGAAAGCATTAGTATTCTCATTTTACAGCTGTAGAGAGTGAGCATAAAACATTTTGCTTTTGCCCAAAGCCACTGATTCAGTCAAAGAATCAGAAGAATATTGAGAAGTTTCTGGTTTCTGACCATAACCTTTTCTTCATTCTAATAAGATGATGACATAGACGAAAAAAAAGATTTTCTTTTTTTTTTAATAAAACTGGTGAATTTGTTTTACTTGAGTGAAGGTAGGAATAAGTTTCATTTAATAGACTGTTTGTCTCTGTATTGTACATTACCAGTAACCCTCTCAGTCTGTCACACTACTTAGCTGTCACACTACTTAGCATTCTCTGTGAGATTTATACCTCATCCACCACACCTGAAATTCTGTATGGAATGGATGTCAGGAAAAAGAGAAAATACAAGAAACAGAGAGTAACCATGGCATATGCATACTTCTAAGGTTTGATACTAGCTACACCTGATAATAAGAGGATATGACAGATCATGAGAAAAGCAGTTCTGCCTCTATTCGCAAACTTGCTGGAAATGCAAAAATATTAGGAAGCTGGAAAGATAATCTTTTAACAGGTTTTCCAGTTCCATTTGAAGGTTGGATACCTTTGAGCAGCTTGAATATGGCTAAAAAAAAAATTCAATCTTTTGTATATATTATTAATATACAAATCAAAGCCAAAATCTTTATATCTAGGTGCTGTGTGGCAAGACAGACCTACACAGTTTTGGTCCTCTTCTACTTCACTCTAGAAACAAATATCCTATTTCAGGAAAGGAAAACAAAAAAGCTAAAGTAAGTGTGTCTCGAGATCAGGAATTATCTTATACCTGCAGATGGCATTGTTGATCTTTCACAATTTTGCAAATTGAATGAGTAACCCAATATGAAAATGCACATCCACACACACACAGAGGTAGCAGGGCAATGGTACCAATACATAGATTAAAATGAAGATCTACAAAAAGAGTGATAATGACTAGGAAAAAGAATGCACAAAAAAATCTGATTGGCATGTTAGTTAATTAAAATTAACAAGACGGAAAAGCTTAAGGTCACAGTAGGGATTACTTTCTGTGACAACTTTTCCAGAGTATTTCACTGTGGGAGGAGGTTTACACCCAATTTATTCATAGTCAAATAACTGTACTTAATCTATTGATGACACAAGCTAATGAAGGACAGGGTGACACAGCAAACCGATGAACAGATTAATCAGGTAAATATATGAGGTTCAAATTTAAAGGCATATAGGTCTTTTATGACACTGTATACCTGCTTAGTGAGTACAGCAGCAAACAGTGTCCTCTCACCCACTAGTATTTTGGCAAGGTCTAACCTTGATTACTCTGCTTTTACAGCTCTGTGCTAAGGGAGATGTTGGTTTGCATGAAGTTTATAACCTGGTATAATGAACAATCAACAGTAACGTGTTTTACTTAATCTTAAAAATCCTGACTGGATCCAACTGTTCACTAATTTACAGCTTGATTCACTATTTTACACTATACAGGGCAGCTATAAACTGCTAAGAAATTAGAACTGCAGTATCTATGTCATTGTAAATGACTGCATATCAGGAGAAAAGATGTGCTATAAAACACCTCTTATGCTGAAAGCACCTCCTCCAGATTTTACAAAAAAACCCCAAATTTGAAGTTAGTAAATTGTCTCTTTTCTTTTTTATTATTATAATATCCCCAAATTTAAATATTTTTTCTTGTAGCAAAAGTTGAAAGAGAAATTACCTATCTCCCGAACTGACAGAACTGACAGAAGGAAGAAGTTTCTGATTTGGGCCTGCTCTGAAAAGTGTTGGTATCTTATATTTCAGGATTTCCTCTTTTTCATTATTTTATTCTGAGACAACTCCCACTGCTTTCTAGAACAGAGAGAAAATTTCATGGCTCAAAGATATTTTTGCAGTGTATGTTTCAGTAATTGGTATTATGCCCACAGCAGTATTGAGAAAGACATCTTTAAACAATACCACTAATCAGACAGAAGACTAAATCCAAAAATAAATAGAATTTTATTAGACACTTCACTACATGAATATAATAAGCAATAATAGTTGAATTTGAAGAGCTAATTTTGCAGAGTGGTTTGAAGAGTAAATTTTGAAGGGATATTAGACACTGAAAGTCTTTGAAAGCCCCATTATTCTTACAGCAGACAGCATATACTACAGAACTTGCTACATTTTACTCTTTAGGTAAATAGGAAAAAACAGCCACTCTACAGACAAGAAAATTTACCTGAATTAAGTTATCAGTTGAGGATAACTTTTTGATCTAGTCATTTTCGTAGATATGTAGATGTGAAGACATGCTACTGAAATTTCCCTGCATTAGGTCAGTTTCTGAATATACAAATGGATTGCGTAAAGGTGCCCTGCATTTTCAGAGAACTGTAGAGATACTTTCATCTCTCATTGTCTTCAGCTTATTTCCTTCGTCCTCAGCAATTCTTCTTCATGAGAAGAGAGGTAGAGCTGCTGTGCTGGAAATGCCACTGGTAAACTGGGTGCTTTTGGGTCTGGGAAGGGTCTCAGAGAGCCTTATTGATAGAAATCACTGTAAAAGTATAATGAAGAAACTCACCAGATTGTCCAAGCTCTGCTAGTTGCCAGATAATGATATTCACTTGGGGATAACCAAGACCCTGACGAGGAGGATGAAACCTCGTTTGCTGAATGGAAAGCACGATATGTGGATGGCTGCAGCCTGGATAAAGTTACCACCGAATGATCAAGTACTTGGGACTATGCTTTAAATTACATTTGAGGAGTAAATCTACATGTAGATTGAAACTCCATTTTTAGTTTCTTTATTCTCCCTTACTGACATTGCCTGTCAGGGCACAGCAACAATCCCTCATTGACCAGTGTACCGTGAGGTACCGGCCAATCCAGTGTTTTGGCGGGCTCTGGTTTGTTGTCATCGCCCAGTTATGGTTATTCATGAGCTCCTATCCTATAGTTGTGTGAGGATTTGCATGCTCCTCCTTCTTGCCTCCTACCTTCCAGATTATTCCACCCCTTTGCCCTATAAAACCCTCCATTTTAAGGAATAAAGTTGGATCAGCTTTGGCTGTCCTTGAGTTAGCACCGCTGTCTCTGGCCTCCTTATTTGGGGTGCTTGGTAGGTGCGGGCTTGAGCTAGCCCTTTGACTTCTGCTACCCGGACACATCTGCAGCAGAGTCATTGAACCCTGAGCTGGTCAGCTCTCTTCCCTGAAGCCAAAACCGTGGCATTCACTTGTTGATTTATGCAGACTGTCTCTAGTGAAAGGGTGGTTATGTACAGTTTGTCTTCTAACTGGTCTTTATTTGTACATGGTTATGACATTAAAATAAATCAGGCTAATTAAGTGAATCATGTTTCAGGTACATTCTAAGAGGTTTTAGGCATTGAAATCAACACCTTTGCTGGCTCATAGGTGAAATCTTGGAGCACATGTTTTAATTGTAGGATGTAAACTGAAGAATACTGGTCTGGTATTCCCCATTGTATAATTTCTAGAAGATGACATTGAGAGAAGAGCTTAGGCATCCACATATACCTCGAGACACAGTCTCTCTTAAAAGAATCTGGAAAAGCTTTAGCTGAGCAACTTTATAGAATTTGAAGTGCACATTAAAAATTCAGTGCATACTTTGTAAATTCACTTCTGAAGTGTAGTGACAAAAGGGAGAGAGTGAAGAAATTAGAGCAGTTTAGATCTTTTTATTTTGTCACTTCCGTTAAAACAACAGCACATCTGCTGTTACTTTGGACATGAAAAAAACCCTAAGTTCTATATTGCTCAGCCATCTGGGTAAGAAGCAGACCTCTCATTTGAGAAGCAGATACTGTAATTTAAGAATGTATGATGTCATTACAAAAGAAAGTAAGCAAAAAACTGCATAGTACAGAGGCTGCTGCTGGAGCATGTCTTGCTGTAATGTTACTCTAACCTTAAGGTCCATAAATATGCAGATTTTCTAAATGTTTCTTCAGTGTAGATCTGGGTTTGTAAGCTATCATTTTTATTCAAATAATATGAACACAAACATCATTTTTCAATTAACCATTTGAATACAATCTACTGATTGTGTAGCTCAATGGCTGTGACACTCTGTACTGCCAAGAGGTACTGATGTCCACTGTAAGACTCACTTAAGAGACAAGTCCAAATAGGAAATTCCTGCTGTTTCACTTAATGTTGTATTCCTTTAGTATTAACAGAGCAATGCTTTGTCCTAAAAAAAACTGTGAGTGAAAGATTGTCTTTCAAATAAGCAAAAGAACAGAACAGGACTGGCAATGAGGAAATAAAAATCCAGTTTCAGAGCTATAGGTAAGAAAACTTCAGCAGTGTAATTTTGAATGCTCTATTATTCACGATTTACATTTCTGTGTAAATCTTTCCAAGTGTCTCAGGTTTTCTGCAGTGCCTGTCCAAACAGTCTCAAAAAACACTTCTGTTTCTCAGGGATACAAACTCTTTATGTCTGATTTCAAATACTTCACTGAATGGATTATGTATTTTGGAGAAAGCAGGTACAGAACTTGTTTTTCTAATACTTTCACATTTGTGATAAAAGACATTTAATAACCCTACAGTGGTTCATCCTATCAAATGTGCAGCAAACCATGACACAGCATCAAAACATAAACCTGAAATTTTAAATATGTTCTTTCTTCATTGCAAGATGGACACAGGTATTGAGTTCAAACCAGAATTAACAGTACTACTTCTTTGTAGTCAATGCAGTATTTTATAAATACTTTGGATTATTTAAGAAACTTAGATATGTTCTGTAGAATTGGTATCTCTTTTTTTGCAAGGCAACAGACAACAACAGTGTCAATATTTGTTAAGATTTATTTTTAATATCCTGAAGCAGATTATGATTTTTAAAATTAAAATAATCTGCTGGCCAGTGCATATGTGAAACAGTGACAGCCCTACGTCAATGCAATATTGTCAATTGTAATATTCCTTATTCTGAGCAAAATACAACCAAGTAAATTAAAAACAGAACAAAGCAAGCAAACAAACAACTGAAACCACACAAAACACCAACCCAAAACAAACAAAAAAATCAGTTGAAAAAAATTTACATAACTTTAGGATCAAAGTAATTATTTATTGGAAAAGAATTGGTTGGATAAATCCTCTTATCACTGTGGAGAATCTCATCCATATTCTAAACCCCACAACTGGTTAATTTTGTTTCTTTAATTATGAAACATAAAATATAACCTACTGGCACAACTATTGAGAACTGAAAAGCTACTGGTCTAGATTGCTAGAAAGATTCTTGTATTCAGCACATTCTGAAGCTGCATATTTGAAATTGTAGTCCTGTTTCCCCCTACTGCCTGGAGGAGAGAAAATGATCTTCTAAAGTTTAATCTTTCCTTTTTACTTCCTTTGCTTCCTACTGTTTCTTAAAAATTTCCTAGAGCTTTCGACTTAAATCTATCTTTAATAAAATAGTACAGAGTATTCTTTTTACCTGGTGGTTATGATCTCATGAACTTTTGCCATAGTTAAATCAGGATACTTCAAAGAAATGGTATATGAATTTAAATATCAGTACATCATTTTCACATAAAAAACCCAATTGCTGTTTGCAAAAAGTTTTTTAAGTGCTACTTCCCATGAAGGAGCAGTTTATCTAGTGTAAATTACTCCTTCATATCATACAAATTCCGTAGTGATACCCCAGTTTTCTAATGAAAATTCAGAATGTTTTTGAAAATATTTATCCCATCTCTGCTCATGCCTGATATGAATATTCAGTGCTATTTTCTCCTATAATGAGCTTGGCACATTAGCTGTCAATATATTTACAAACTAGCTAGGACATTCTTTTCTCTGTTGTTGTCTCTTTTCAAGGTTAGAATCTTGTTTCCCTTGCATGCTATTTCTTCAGTGCTGGCACCATATCCCAATGCTTATTTATTTTGCCATAAATTCACAGAAGTTAAAAAGAGAGAAGACCTATTAGATTATCTAGACTGTCTCACTATCCATTCAAGATTGATCCTTATTGTTCATTCACAAATATTTTGATCAGTTAAAATGTTCTGGAATTTCTGGCATTTATTACCTTTGGGAGGGGGTTTTTGGTTGTTTTCTTTCTTTTTTTTTTTTTTTTTTTCTGGAGTCTGATAGATTTTTCTTTCAGAAAGTTTTATTAAATATTCTTGGCTTCAAATTGGCATATTCCCTTTTACTGAAATGTGGTCTTATTTTTCTTTCTAGCTTTAGTAGAGCAAGTTAAATCAAGTCAAAGACTCTGAGTCACCTCATTTCCATTTAAACACTGTTTCCTTTGAACACTTAATAGTCTGAATTACAAAGCCTAGATCTACGGGTTTCATTTTTTATTTTGTAATAGAATACTATCCCATACTTTCTTGTATTGTCATTGCTCCAGTTATATTCTTTACAAATGTACTGTCTTTTATTTTCATTGATTTTACAACCACTTTATCTCATACACCCTCTGCAACAGTTTGAGTTACTTAGATTCACAACTCCCAACTGGACTTCAAGAGTAAGCACTTTCACAGTCAGTCTTAAAAGGAAAAAATGGAGTTCAAAATTCCAGAAGGTGCTAATAGGACTTTCCAAAGGTCTTGTGCTAAGCACTTTTCAAAGGCTCTAAGTAGTTAGCAAAGAAAGCTGAAAATCTGGGGAAATTTTAACAGCAGAATATAAGTGATATTTGTCTTTTGAAAATTAGCCTTTGGTTAAATACCTAAAGATATTTCAGCTGCGTGGTTAAACTGTAAAACTTCTTTATCTTCCTCTGCTTAGTCTGTGATCTTCGAACTGGGTTTAAATTGACAGGGACAATACAGGACAAATAGATTGACCTCCATAAACTTAAGGACTAAGACACAAGAACCGTCATACAGTTTGAAAAGGGAGAGTGGGAGAAGTTTTGCACCATGCTTCAGGATAGGCTATGAATCAATTAGCTGAGTGCTGCTACTGGTGTTAGTATTCTTCAGAAGTTTTGGTGAATGCCAGAATGAATATGAAAAGCTTGCTCTCATAGCAAACTGCACAAACCACAGTTTGCATTACTTTAGTAGGGCTGTGTCCAGCAGACCTAGAGAAGTTATGGTCCTTGTCAGTGATAGTGAGGCTGCAACAAGAATAACTTACTAAGTCACCAGCTGAAGAGAAACAGAAACTGGAAAGAATCAAGTAGAAGGATAGTGAGGTATTCAAGAACCTACGGTACATTTGATGGAGACAGAATGAGAGGGATGGTCTTGTTTAGTCTGACAGAGATGTGAGAGGCTACAGAGTGATCTAACAGTTGCTTACACAATCACCTGAAAAGTTGTTACAGTGATGATGAAGCAAAACTTTTCTCAATAGTGGCAGACAAGAGATAATAACCAGAAATTATTGTTTGGAAGGTTCGAAGTGGACATCAGGAAAAAGCTCACCGCTATGAGAATAATGCAAGAGAAATTGTTGTCCTGACAGACTGGAGAGTCAGTCCCTGGAGCTGTCAAGACTTATTTAAACAAAGTTGTAGCTGACCTGGTCTATCGTTGGCAATAGATCTCTTTCAACTAAAAGAGAACCTCTCCATTTTCCATCTAACATTTTTGTGATTCTGAGAAATTCAGAACTTTTTCTTTTTGAGAAACCTAGAAACAAGCTGTTTCCTGAGCTTTCTGTCAGAAAGGATTTTCAGTGTATTGTCAGTACACTTCTCTCCTGACTTATGTCTGTCCTCCTCCTGCCCTAATGCAGTGCCCTGAAGTGTCTGTATTGCTAGACTGATGGTCTATCACAAGCCACAATGGATGTGAATTTATTTGTGCTTGTTTAGTGCATAGGGTTTGACTTAAAACAACTCAGCAAAACGCTGCTGCCAATGTGGACCCTAAATTAACTGCGAAGATATCTTTCCCATTCCTGGTGGTAACTTCAGTTTCCACATAGCTGTACAGGAAACTGTCATATTTATTGATCATAATAAATATTGTTGATCAAAAGCAAACTGATTCTAGAGTCTACTTTACTCACCAATACTTCTAAAGAACAGCACTTTGTTCCCTCAGGCTTATCAATTTCTACTATAGCCAGTAAAGGTAATATTAACTTCAATTGTTTAGGATCAAGGTCTTGTAGAGATTCATTAAAAAGGAATAATAACAGATGATGAATGGTTTAGCTTCTTAGTGCAACATTTTGCCATTTAAATTGCTTATCTTCTGTTTCTTGTTTACCAATATGTGATATTAAATTTCCTAAACACAACATAACTCCAGATGTCAGCTCTTCTTCTAGGAGAGAAGTCTACATATTTTAAACCAGGGAGTAAAGTAAGGAAAGTATATATGGTTTTCTCATTTGAAGTAGACAAGAACTTGCATTGAGCACTACAAAAATGATGGTTAAATAATCTCACAGATCAGTAGAGAAGTCATATGCCTAATTACAGACTGATGCATTTAGAATCCAAAGTCTGGAGAAGGTTCTGTGCTGAGTCACACACAGATAAGGCATAAGGAAGTTGCAAATATCTGCTCAAGAACAGGAAAAAAGCTTCAAATTTGATAATGAGTATTTTCTGTATTGGGTTCACAGGTTTTCAGTATCCTTTAGAGAGATGGATAGGTTAGCTAAGTTCCAAATTTCACTGGTTAGTGGAAATGTTATATTCCTGCTTCACTTCTCTAAATGTAAATTACTTGTCTGGGTATCATACTATATAATGATATGGTGGATTTACCAGGTAACAAAAATATAGTATATTCTATTGTCTTAAAATGTTCTATAGATATTGAGTATCTAATACTCAGATGTAACTTGTGAGATAATAGGAAAATAGAAATCTATCAGGGCAGAGACTGTGACTTTCCAAAAGCCATACAGAAGGTCATTTTAAGAGCCAAGATAATATTTAGAAAATTTGGCTATTTACCCTAACCCTGCATTTGGTGTGTAGTCCATATTAGACTCAAAATTCAACTAGTGTTTTACAAAAAATGTAATTTTCAAGGTTCACTGCAGTAACTGTTTGAAATTACATGGATTTAAAATTTAATCCCTATCACATATTTATTTTGAGAAAAGCTTTAATAACTATCAAAAATATTTTCATGTCTTAAGACTTCTTATTTAGAGGATGGTAAAAAAATATACAGAATACAGGCAACATTTTAGATTATTTCTTTCCTTTCACTTGTTTCCTTCAAGTTCTAAAATAATTCTTTCCCTCTGAGGAACTTTTTCTTTTGAGTTACACTGAGACCCATCACAAATTAGAAAAAGATAATCCTTGAGTTCTTTACATTTATTAGACGCGTTCTTTAATATGCGAAAAGATGTCCTGTTTAGAAACTATTTAAGCTAATGTCTCTCTTAATGCTTGCTGTGAAAAAGATGTGAATGAGAAACTACATAAAAACACTTGCAGAGTAGAATCTGAGTAAGATTTGTACAGAATTGAGGAACATAACTTTAAATTATGATGAAAAGTATCATAAAAGTCCCTTACAGTTCATAGCATTTGAAATTGATTTTGCATTCAGAAGACATGTATACAAGTAGAAGTTCAGTATCCTTTCTGAGCTGACTGCCTCTCAGACAGCCGAATAGCTTTCCCTCTCAAAACCTAGCTAGGGGACTCACAGTGCCTGATGTTCTGTAGAAGATAGTTTATTGAATATTTAAAGAAAACCTATTGAGTCTCATGCAAATATTAATTGAGTTACTTTTAAAAATTATTTTATACAATGATTTTTATGACCCGCCCAGACTGCAAGAGTAAACCAGGTTCTCATTAATAAATCCCTTGGGGTGGATGAGAGTGAAACGACACGGAATAATCAGTGATTGTAAATATATGTATGTAGGGTTTATTTTAGAAAAATTTTGTTTCAAGAGAAAACAGGTCATTTTGGTTGTTGCCATCTACACTAATATGGTCTTATTAAAACATGAAAATAACACTTAAGAAAATGTATAAAGGAGAGAAAGAAAGGATAAAAATAAAGAGATATATATATATAGTCACCACTGACTGAATTTAGTGATAAAATTTGGAAGCTGCAGCTTCAATGCCTGTTGGTTGAAGTGATGACCTTGATCCACTGGGGTGGGGGAAGTTCCTCCCAGAACTCAAAGATTTCATGAGTTATTATGCATTTCAAGCTCAGATGGGAATGCCTTGTTTCTCCCCAGGGCAGAGAGTTTTACAACGGATGATGTCACAGGACATGTAATAAGTTTATGACACCTTCTAAGACTTTACAGCTACCTATTACATCAGCATCAATTATGTTGTGTTATGGTCCGTCATCTGAAATGAATAGCCCAGGGGAGTTGTGAACATCACTGGTGCTTCCTGGAGGGCTTTTCACAGCAGAGTCATCATGTAAGGGAAGACTTTGGGGTGATAAGAAGGATTATCCCACCTTGCAGGATTTGCCTCTTATCAGCCTCCTCCCTTATCTGGAAATCCAGTTTCTAGCTTCAGATATGCACACCCTTCTGCACCTGGGATAGCTGGACAATGGCACCCACTTACCTGATTTGAAGGTCCTTTCACAGTTGGCATATTCAAGGAGGGGTGGGCTCTGGCAGATGAGCAGTTGGTTCTTTTCAGTTTGATACAGAGCACAAAACTCTTTTGTGATCTCAACAACGTTTAAACCCTTAACCATTTCAGTTTCTGACAATGATGGTTCACAGTTTCTTTCCTATAGAAAAACCTATTAATTAGTGGCACTGACCCAGGGTTTGAGAAAATATTTCAGACTCCTGGGGCCAATAAAGAGACATCTAAAGAAATATAAATCCACCAGTCAGTGGTGGAGAAATTTTGTGTTGTGGTTGGTGTTCTGGGAACAACTTATGATCAGCTTACATACAATACCAATTAACAACATGTATGCACAGTTCCATTTTAGTTGTGATGTTTTATATGCAATCCACATTTTCAAGCTTTTATGCACTATGGAAAGAATGGCTGTCAATTGTCCATTTGTAATGTAAATGGTCTGAAACTGCTCAAATTGTAAAATATTTGCCTTCCGTTCCTAGGAGAATCAATACTTCAATCTGACCTAATTATAGTTTGCAACAATCTCAAAAGGTTCTGAGCCATAAAATAGTGATCTGAGCATTCAGTCTACTCTGAAATGATTTCCTGTGGAGTCTGATTATCCAGATTCTTACTGTCAAGAGAAAGAAGTCCATAACACAGAAAACAAATGTCTTAGTTTTGAAGACTGAGATAGAACAAGTATGCACTCTACTGGTTGCAGAATTAAGACTCTCTTCATCATTTTTTAGTTGAATTTCATGCAGGGCCTGAGATATGGGGAGATATGGGGGCTGCCATCAGTTCATCACATGTTGTACCTCCACCTCCTTCTTCCTTACGCTCTTCCCCTGCGCCAGCACAAGTTCCCTTCCATAGGATATAGTCTCCCATGAACTTCAGTTTGGGTCCTCCCCATGGGTTGAAGATCTTCACCAAGTGCTCCAGCATGGTTCCTTTCCATGGACTTGTCACAAAACATGTCTGCACACAATGTGGGCCAGCCAAGTCTAGGTGACCCTACTTGAGGAGGGGACTTGGAAGAGATGACCTCCAGAGGTTCCTTCCAACCTCAATCACTCTGTGATTTTATAACAGAGCCCATTTTTATTTAAATCTTTAATAACATCGAAATCTTCAGCTTTTAGGGACGGGTTGGGGTGGGACTTTTTTGGGGAGTGATCTCCAGTAATTCAGAGAGGAACATTACCATCTGTATTTTAAGACAGATTGCAACGCAATGCTGACTATAAAGAGCATTTTTTTTGAAAAAAAGTTATTCTTTTGTAATAATTATATTATTTTACGAATGCATAAAGTAAGTAACAGTTTGGGTTGGGTTTGTTTTCCAGGTGGAGTGGATGTGTAAAGTACATAATTTATGTATGTGTAAGAGGGTGAAGGCTTCTAAGAATAAAGGTGGGTGATGAAGCTCATAGACAGAGAACACAGGAATTATTCAGTTCTGGAGTGAGTAATGCAGTGATCACAGATTCCTATGAAAGAAGGCAGTCACTGATTTTGTTGCCCTATGTCCTGGGAGAAGCAGGTATGAAACAGAAATCAATCTATATCCTTTGGTAGAAAATTCCAGTTAAAAAGAGTGCTATCAGAAAGTAACACTTATCTTTTCTTGGAACCATATTTTCATTGCCATAGAATCCAAATTTACCTTAATCTTATAAACTATTATTCAGGTTTTCAAATTTCACCTTTTTAAAATGTGTCCATAAGTCTGACATGTATATTTAAAAGCTTTTCTTTCTTTATAGCTTTCACTCCTAGTGAACTTATGTAATGTAAAATAAACAAACATCATTTGTTCACCTATGGTTACAGATAAAAGTTTATATTCCAAGAGCTGAAATTATAGTCATTCTTTCAGGACAAATTGTCACTGTGGATGATCCATTATATATTAGGTTATGTTGTATTCTTTATCGCTTTTATATAAACAAAGTATTTGTCTACCAGTCACTTTTTTTTCTGTCACTGTTTTGGCCTCAATGTGAAATCAATGACTACTTAAGACCATAGTTAGCACTTCTAATTATCTTGCTTTTTGTCAGATCACTTTCCAATTTTATCAGACCAATTTCTTTCTATATACCTATTTACAAAGCTATCTGCTCCAAAATTTTGCAAGCTCTTCAAATGATAAAGTTTCCCAGTCGTTTACTGTCACTTTGATTCTTATTTTATGAGCTTTTGAGACTCCATTCCCAGCAAAAGTTACATGTTGCCTAAATGCCATCTGGAGTTTAGATTCTCAATGTGAAAAGTACCTTCAATGAGCTTTTAAATCAAAATTACCAGCAGCGTCAAATTCCTGACAATCATAGAAATTCAATCATTTCCTGATAGCAGAATGACATATTCTCCTGCTTTGTTTTTATTAAATACCTAAAAGCTATAAATCTCAGCAATTTGTCATTCTTCTGGATAATAATATATAGTGTGTCAGAAAGCTTTTAGTCTTTTGTTATAATAATAACAACTATATTTATTGTTCAGTACTTTGTAGTTAATGATCTATATATAATGCCCTGCAAAACAAAGATTGAAACTTACTGCAGTGTAATTGTCTTTGCTATGTATTACTTAGGCACTTTAACAATTTATTATAAATTTCGACTCTAAACATCTATGTGTAATAATGTGCCTCAAAAAATGCTTTGGTGAATTTTCCAGGCTGATGAGACCAGCAGCAAATACTGGCTTGACAGCTAAGGCTAAGATTTCTGCTTTTCTGCATGGTGCATTTTCTTGCTAGGACTGAACTCAAAAAACAAACCTTTGCCACTTTCACACATGTGCTTTGCAGACTTGATCTTGGTAGTTATGCAGGGAAATGTTGCTTTCTAAATATCTCTAGATTAATATTCGATAACAACCTACTTTTTTATTTTTTATTTCTAAAACATTCACAACTTCTACTTGATAGCAAAGTAGTCCTAATTTGTTAATTTGTTCTACTTCTCCTGCACTATTGTAATTCAGCTCTCATGGATTTTCAGGAGAAACCTATTTATCAGCTGCATCTTGTTCAACAAAGCATCACAGGATTCCTAAACGACAACAACAAATCACATTACTTTCCATTCTATCAGACATTCATTGGCTCCCAGCTTGCAACAAAATTGTTTTTATGGAGCTCTATATGACTTTCTCTTCTCTCACTTTTACTGCCATATGTTTTTTCTTTTCACTTTTAATCAACCTCACAGAACATTCTGAACAAGGAAAATCCGAATTTTTATTCACCTTCTAAAGACTATTAACTAATGTCTCCCATGCACCTACCTTCTTCTTGTAGCTTGGCTGTATGGAATAGTATATGTAGAGAAATGGGCTATACTGTCTATTTACTTATATAGCTAGATGATGCAGGACAGGAGAAAAGAAGGGGAAGAAAAGCTTCAAGTGGAGAGGAAAACCTTAAGGAGGAAGCTGAAAGACAGGAAGTATAACCAGGCAGGTACTCTTTTATAAGACATCGCATATGAGTCCTAAACACATTAATATGATCTGTGCTGCCATTACCTCTATCCCCAAAAAATCCATAGTAAAGAAAATTTCAAGCTGCATCAAACAGAAGGATGATGTCAAGAAGAACAAAAAGTTATGATTGGCATATTTAATCAGTGCTTCTGAGTCTTTTTACAAGAGAGGACACTAACTGCTTACTATTTGTCACTGACAGAATACTTTATCCTAGATGACTGTGGAGTCTGCGTGGCAAAAGCATTAAACTAATTGGGAAGATTCAAAAGTAGCAAATCTCTAGGATCAGGCAGAACTAAAGCCAAGTTATTTACAGGACAAAAGGACTAATGTCATTCACAATGGAGAGAAATCAAAAATAAGATCTCTAAAGGCTAAGGCTGTGAAATAAGGGAGCAAATGCAAAACTATAACTTCCAGTCACTGAGATGCGAGTCTGACATGCAGAAACTAGGACTGCATCTGTACTCAATGCCTGAAAGGAAATTTTGAAAAGAAAACAAACAAACATTCAGGTTGGACCTCTGTTGATTTCCAAGTAACACATTTACCAAAAAAAAAAAAAAAAAAAAAATCCCTTGTTGTATTCTACTTGTTTATCAATAAAAGTCAGATGACGTCTTCTAGTGGAGACAATATTAGTGTGCACACAGTGACACTAAAATTCTCTGCATGAGATCTTCCATTCACAAACCTAGGAATACCTGAAGCCCAACCCTTAAAACCTTTTGATGTGTGGATATTTCAAGCACTGTATCGGGTAGGATATAGATCTATTTTTTTTTAGGGTTTCAATAGCATTTTACAATAAGCAACATATAATGTATTATTTTAAAATTTCAAACCATTTGATAGAATTATTCCTCAAGGAAATCAGGTGCTGTTACTATGCATCACATTTTATTTCAAATTCATGAATCTGTATTGATTTTCTGTGGCATATAATATTTGGGTAATAGTTCAAACAAACCCATCTGGTACAATCAGCTAGGGATGCTGAATTTAGTGAATCAGACTGAAAAGTTACAATATGCTGTGTTAGTAACAACATATCAGCTGTTCAAGAGGTAATAATGAAAATCATGAAAGGAAAGAAAAATAAAATAACAATTTAAATTGAAAAAGATGAAGTAACAAAGCAAAGTACTCTAAGAGTTCATTCCACAAATGAATACACAATAAAGGTCTAGATTTGATGAAGAAAAGCATTTAATGAACATATAGCGTGGCCCTTGATTTAGACAGCCAAAGAAGGCGTATATTACGTAATATAAAACAGAGAAATATTGCTGTTCCATGGGGCTATCAGGAGCTTTTGAGAAAGTCTGGAAACAAGATGAAAATATTAAAGTACTTTCATTCTGAATAAATTTTGCAACTAAGGAGCTATACTGTTTACAATTTCTAGAAAGTCAGTTGGGTTCATTATAAGTGAATAACAAATAACTGAACAGCAAGATAGTGCATAAATCTTCCGTAAAAGTCAAGAGAGAGCTTTACTACTGACTGTAACAGACTTAAGATTTAATTCAGTCAAAAGATGAAACTCTTCTCACACTGAAACTTAGTGTGAGATCTTTTGATGCCCTGATTTTTTGTTATAAAGTAGCTATAAAAAATTCAAACCAGAGTCTCAATCTTAAAGGATGCATAACTAGCAAAAAAAATTTTGTAAATTCAAAGATCTACTTCTTTGCTTTGCTGGAATGTTTAAATTGAAACAGAAGTCTTATGGAAAAGTACAGAAAATTTTTTATTTGATTTAAATTTAAGGCTGCAATCCTGAGTACACACACAGAGAAATACACAAAACTTATTAAAATCAGTCTGCTAGTTCTCATTTCCTGCATTTTAAATATATATATATTTGCTTCAGAACATTACAGCTGAACCAAATGTAAACTCAAGGGCTTGTTTCCCGGCATAACTTACTAGTATGTTTGAACTACATAAAATGTTTCTAAACAAGTTGATTTATCCACACTGAGTAGTAGTGAAATGGCACTCAGAGGCAAAGATAGTTAGTAATTTTGCAGCACTGCTGAAGTAGCTACTTCCATTTCTTGGTTTGGTTTGCTTTAAACTTTTTAATACTTCTTTATGATGTTTCATTGGAAAGATACCAAATACACCCTAAAAAGGTAGAATTTGGTGGATAGGGTGTATCTAATCTTTGTACTTTTTAAAAAATTAAATACTCTAAAGCTAAAGCTAACAGCATTGTTTGAACATATAATGAACTTGCAGACAAATCTTGTCTTTTTTTTCCCTGTGCAGTTTGCATTTCTTTCATTTTAGAACACATCATCATGTGACTTGGCACCAGAATTATAGTATTAAAAATAAGATGTCAAAACCTCTGTCTAATGTGCTTGCATATCAGGTTTCCCTCTGTTGAAGCCCATACAGGTACAGGTGATGGTATGTGTTTAGTATATCCGTTGGGTCAGGATTTAACCTGAATATGGATCCATCTACTGGGGCTGAGAAGCTCTTCCGGAGTCACCATTGCCAGTTTATCAGAGAGCTGTTGAACCAAGAGAGCAACGAAATCTCTGCAGTGTAACATTTAGAATGATTAGCTGCGAAAAGGAACCTTAATTTCTTTTAACTGCTTAGCCACAGCTCTGGCTTAAGTACCTGATATTTTAGGGGAAAAGTTGTAACTTTGACATTTGTTGTATTAACCTATTTTAATATTATTTGGTGTATTATTTTTTTTTCTCTCTCTCTCTCCTTATCTATTTACTTATTAGTAGGAGTACAGTATTATTTCCTTTTGCTTTTCTAAGTCAAAACTGCCTCAGTAGAATCTGAGGCTGAACCAATAGAACCAAGAGAACCAAGAGAACCAAGAGAATCTGAGGCTGAAATAGGGAATTCATAACACTAGCAAAGGGAAATAGAAATGTGAAGGAAGAATAAAAACCACCATGTACCAAGCATAATATTGGAATAGTTACATAAAGAATTTGAAGCTAAGCTATTGCATTTTGGTACTTTTCCATGCATACAGACAAGGTGTTTTTTTTTAATTTCTCCTCTTAGCTCACTTAGAATTTCCTTCAAGCGATGGGCAATAGGAAACTGTCAAATTGAACAATTAAATGTGTTCAAAAATACATTTTTGAATCAGAAATATATTATTCAATTCCACTTTTGTAGAAGTCAGTGAGTTATAGGACATGGCAATAGAATAAGGTCAAAAATTCTACAGTTACATATGGCTATTTTAGGTTTGAATCTAAGTCAGATTTTTGTAGACAATTATTTTTTTAACAATCTTCTTGCTTCCTGTTTACCTCACCCCTATAGAATGTGATTGCTCAGGGTTTTGTGACAGAGAAGATTTCTCTGCCACCAGCTTCTGTCTGCAGACTACGCTAATTAAATAAAATAGAATACCAATTTAAATGCCAATAAATCTGACTGTATTAAGACTCTGCATCACTTTTGTCTCTCTTTCAATAAAACCAGGAGGGATTGATCCTAAAGACTTTTTAATCACTGTGCATGACATTAGAAATATTTTTTCAATCCTAATGTATCAAACTGATTGCTTAAACATCAGAATCTATATATGCTGTATTAACCAGTAGGAGCTAGTTTGTTAGTGGAAAACACAACTGACAGACTATCACATAAAATTCATGTTATTTTTTGGTTTGGAGTGGTATTACAAGAGAAACTGATTTCCATTGCTGTAATATTCAGTAGATTGAAAAATCTAATCACAGTATACAACAAAGATAGTGGTGTATTTATATAGGCTAAGGATTTCTATAATATGACTGTGTCAAATGCATTTATGGTATTCATTAAAAGCTTAGTGATGTCAACATGATGTCAGGAACAAAGCAAGGAATTCAACTCCATGTTCTTTTTTTT
>NW_020956660.1:38352-75549 GCF_003031625.1 Empidonax traillii | reverse complement strand
AGCTTTTGCAATAACCCTTTTAGAAAGGCACAATGGATGAAAAGAAAAAATGTTTGTGTAATTCATATACGAATACTTCGTGATTTTGTCCTCCATACTACAGATGGAAATAGTCCAGTTTGTGAGGAAAAAAAAAGATAGAATAAATATTTTCTTGTGGAAAGAAGTGTAGGGATAAGATATGTTTAAGCTTAAGTGTTTAGGGATAAGATATGTTTAAGCTTAAGTGTTTAGAGGCATCACATTCAACTGAGAAATTAAATGGAAAAAACAAGAAAATAAATCTTCCAAACCCCATGCACACAACTGAAATACCGAACATACTTGTCTCTCATCTTAAGAAAAAATATAAGCAATTTTTTACAAATAATGAGTTAGTCCAGATCTAGACTTGCTGAATTGTTGAAATTACTGCAGATGTGCTGCAGTATTCATCCTCATAGATTTTAATAGAATATTTAACTTTTGGGGTCAATTTTATTAAATTTGGGACAAAAAAGTGAGTTTCAGATCAGACTAAAATATAAACAAAGATGTAATTCGTATACACAAGTTGAGTACGCTTTCAAGACAGAAATAATTTCATTAGGTTATATTTGTGGGTTTTCTTCTATGCAGTATTTATAATGTAGGTACATATGTATTATTATGGCCCATATATTTTTTTTTCATTGAGCAATAAAGAAAATAAAAATAAGTTTTCCTATTAAAAAGCCTCTGAGTCCTCTGTTCTTGATATATTGTATTTACAAAACTGACTTGTGGACCTTTTCCAGAAAAATCTGACTAATGATAAAATTTGTCTATGATTAGTCACATTTTAGTTCTTAATTGCAGATGAATTTAAGTGCCTTTTCATCTACCTTTTGTTAAAACCTGTTCTTTTTAGAACCTGTTCAAAACAGTGCTGTAAACATTCAAGTAAAAAGGTATTTTTTTTTTTTATTCATTCTATTTTGACAAACTTGAGTGAAACTTAAAAGCTGATGCCCTATTTCTAAAGACACAATGATCTGCAGATTACCAATGATGCATACGTCAACTCTGAAAAAATAAAATTCTAAGCAATATGCCTGCAAAATTCTTGACACAGTATTTAAACAAAATTTTCTTTTGTTTATCAAATTTGAGCAGCAGATATACTTTGTGTTTATATCAAGGGGATGATCAGCTGGGGATGCACACCCACTTTTGCATAGTTCTGTATGCACTACAAAGTCTGAGCCAGACAGTCTGCAGTGTGTATATTCTGACTAAGATAAGCCAAGCAAAACAAAACTTCTTTTTTCCTAAGTCTTTTAGAACCAGTAAAGATTTAATCAACTCATATTGATTATGTGACACTGTGTCCTGCTTCTTAATGACTAAGTCTGGTAGACTTTCACTTTATTAGTTAAGACAAGGAAGGGTAATGTTTAAAAAAAAAAAAAAAAGAGACAACTTGTTTTTATTTTCCTTTACATGGATTTTGTGTTTTGAAAATACTGTAAAGAATATTACTTTGGAGTTAGAAGAGAAGAAAAATCAGTTAAATTTATGATATCCATTAAGAATCAAGTTAAAACTAGTATCACTATAAGATAACATATAGAACCTCAAATGTATTGAAAAATTCTAACAGTTACTGAACATTTAACTTCTGCCTACAGTTTCATTTATTTCACTGGGAACAATAGCTACTGAACAGGCAACTAAAACTTGCTAGGATTTATCTCATAAGATCCATGTATTCACTTTTAACAGATTAGCAGGAATATAGGCTAATATATAGCCTATATATTAATTGCTGAATATATATATTTTATATATATAAAAATATATATAAATATATATATATAATTTATATATATTATATATATATAAATATATATATATGTATAAATATATAGCCTATATATTAATTGCTGAAAGGATTTTAGGCAATAGTCTGCTATGACAGAACTTGATTGCAAACTTTAATTATCTGTTCTGAAATGCTGTAGTATCAACAGATATAGTAATTGTGGGAGTAAATTAGTAAGTTTTCTTAGTCAGAGTTATTTTCCCCTACTTCTGGGACTACTGGCACATTGTTCCACATCCAGACAAATTGAAATTCAGTCAGTAATGCACAACTCTTTTCATATTTGACTTCTAAGTGTCCTAAATTATTTAGCTATAAATAGTAGTTGTTCTCTCAGATGGATTTGGAATCTCAAATGAAAGCTATGCTGCTGATGATATCCAGAAGATTTGATATTTATATTCTAGATTTACATATTCCTCTGAAAAATTATATTTTGTTCCATGATTTTCACACCCAGTTCCCTCCATACTGATTAATTTTGAAGGTCAGCCTTGAAATAGGCATTTCAAACTCTTAAGATGAGATAGAGAAATTCTTGAGAGGGCTTCTTTACACATTTCAGAATAATTTACCCTGTTCAGAGGGATGTCCAAAGGTCTTTTCTGTGGAATATCTCTCAGCAGCGAAAATCCTGAGAAAGAGTAAAGACAGCTGAACTCAATCTAACCCCGTATTTCCATAGCATCTGATGAAGTAGAAATGCACAGTTTTCCAGAAATCTCTTGCTGTTGGTGTGGAGTGTTCCATATACCACTGACATATATCAAAAAACTTTAAAAGATCAAAAAAGAACTGTCTCTTTCCCTGTTCAATCTGTCCTCTATATTATGTTCACCTTACTATCTGTCTCACTTTCTGCTGGAATATCTTTAAAATAATAAAATACACTACAGTTAATGTTCTTTCATATTCCCACTGATCATTGTTTTTCCAAGCATGTTTAATATGCTAATCAAAAGGATGTGTAGCAACAAATATGCCTAGAACCTAAGTTGTACAACAAATATCCTCTCACATAGTTTTTGTGTCAATAGGATACTGTGCTCATGCCTTGTTTTTCTCCGAGAAAACTGGTAAAGTTCCAGATCACTTTCAAGAATGAAAACTAGGGAGATATCTAAGGTTTATCATGGCATTTCATCCATATAAAAGGCAATGGAATATATTTAAGTAGTTCCAGTGAGGGTATATTTAGTGGAAAGTTTGCAGGATTATAGGAGACAGAGTAGACAGTAAAAGGTGGGACACGGGAAAGAAATGCTGTGCACTTCTGTGCATCAGTGAATGAAAACAAACAATAGTGAAGGTTGAAATATGTAGATGCATGAACATGCAGACGATGTGGTGAATTTTTTAAACAAATTCAGACAAACGAAAGGAAAACAGCTGCTGCTACATTGTCCCTGAAGTATTTCTTTGGAAAGCAGCCTCCCTCTACCCATGTACTAAATTCTGAGTGCTTCCCAGGGGTCTTTACATTTTTGACCTTTTAATGAATTTTATAGTAGAAACCTGCTCAGTAGTTTGTAATTACTTGTTGCTTGAAACATGCATTCTCTTTCATTTGTTCGTGTCACATTTGTTTAATGGGATTTATTTTGGATTAAGACATTGTTTAGGTAGACTATGAACTGCAAAACTATCCATTTAGCAACGGCTGTTCTCGACAAGGACCAAATACATTTTAATAAAGCTCCACTGAAGACCAAAAAATGTCAAGAGCGGTATATTGGGCACTTTACATGAAGCTGGTAAAGGACTCATGAAGGACTTTAAAAAAATGTTATTTTATTTTGAAATGTTCTTCTATTTTTTGCATGTGACCATGTTAATTCAATTGTTATTACTGATAATCTTACAATAATAAGGATTGAGACATCACCATTTTTAATTCTGTGCTGATATGTAAGTTCTTTTCTCTAGAGATTTACTTTTTTTTTTTTTACATAGAATATAAAGGAAAGAAATTTTAAAAAAAATACTGTAACTGGATATGAAAAGGTGTTGGTGTCTATATATGGCTGTAATAAAAATGGAGGAATTCTATCCTCTCAAACCCTGAATGGCCAAATTTTGACAGCATCAAGCAGCTTGATGCCTATGTTGAGCAGCATTCTCTCTCTTGATGTGTAGAGATTTGATGATCTCTGTATCTGATGCTCTCTGTAGAACAGTGAAAATGTCTTGAATACAACAAACAACAGATTCAAACATTGAGTCTGAAACTGAAAAGAGTCCTCTGGATCAAAGGAAAAATGAATCTGCATCTTCAGGGTGGAAGATCAAGACAACACTGGAAACAACAAAATTCTCTCAATCTGTTATACCTGAGTGGTAATTAAGTAGTCTCTGGGCATGAGAAGGAGACTATATAGGGATTGTCACGTATACTTTAGATGGAAACATTTCTATTTCCATGGTTAGTCAACGTCTAGATATCTCTTACTAGGAAATTACTGTCAGAAAAGCATTTTAACCATTACATTCAGAATGGCTCTTCTACAAATCAAGAATAAACATTTGTTCTATGCAAATTAGGAAAACTATAATTATTGTAATTATGTCTCACACAGTTGGCCTTATTGGTGGAAGCTCTCTGCAAGCTTTCCAGCTGCAAATATTGCACTGAATGATAGAATATCCAATTGATCAGTGAAACCACATGCTAAGGTGTCCATATGTTTGACCAAAAGAAAGACAAATGTGTCCTGAGGGACTTAAGTTAAATCCTTTTGGTAGCATTGCATCAGCAGAGAAATCAGAGAAACCCAAATAAATTTCTAAAGGTTAATGGAAAATAAATATCTTTCTGATGTTTAATGATGTGTTATTGAGTGAAAAAGTGAGGACACTCTAAAATATTATGAAGATATTAAAAAAAAGGCACATAACATTACTTGCTATTTCTGAGGGCTAGTCAGGTAGGGTAGCTCAAGGAACAATGTTCCAGTGAAAGAAAGTGTCAAGAAAAACAGCCCTACAAGATGGAATGTGTTACTGGACCTGTTGATCATCTTTGCAAGTGAGCTAATCAGTGATGAACAGAGCTCTCAAACCTTTAGGAATGATTCCCATAGAAGGGGTTGGGGGAGCAAAGTCACTTCCGCTGTAAGACAAGATAGTATTCATGACCCTGAATGTTCATAAGTTTATGGGCTTATAAGAAAACTAGAAACACGTGCTTTTTTTCTGCTTTTTAGTAAGGTCTGTTGCAATGGGACAATGGGTAATGTTTTTAAACTAAAGGAGGATTAGTTAGACTAGATATAAGGAAGAAATTCTTCATGATCAGGTTCATGAAACACTGGAGCAGGTTGCCCAGAGAGGTGGTAGATGCCCCATCCCTGGAAATATTCAAAATCAAGTTGGACAGGACCTTGAGCAACGTGATCTAGTTGAAGATGTTTCCAAGGAGGTTGGACTAGGTGACCTTTAAAGTTTATTCCAACCCAAACCACTCTCTGTTTTTATTGTTCTATGATTTCATGATTGTATGATTCTATGATACTGTCAAAAGCAGAATTGGAAGAACAGACTTAAAAACTGCAGGGTGATCAATGCATTCAAAAGTATTGGGAACTATTCTGGTTTGGCAGGTTTTAGCTGACTCAATACAATTAGTCATTCATTTTCTTGAAGAACATTCATGCTTCTTTCCTAATCTATTCCTTTCTCTCTTTATCTCACTTCTTTCATCTCTCCCTCTCTTTCCTTCATTGCTCTCCTTTCTCCCTCTTAATGTCTTCCTTCCTCCCTCTTCCTTTTTCTCTCTTTTCTTCTTCTTCTCCTTCTCTCTCTTCCTTATCTGTATAATTTCCTTTCAAACAGAAAGAAACACTGTTCTTCTCTCTCCTGGTCCAGATATTTTGACAGCCACTTTCAGAAGTAAATTCCTCCAGGTTTTCAAAAAATGTAGGTTTTGTTATTTGTGGTGAGTTTGGGCTTTTTAACCTCTGCTTGGCACACTGAGAACTCACAGCTATCCTGAATCTTTACTGCAATACTATTATTTCCCTCAATGGAAAAAAAAATACTTTTTAATATTGTGAAATTTCCTTTAGTTGTGAGATCAAAATGTAAATCTTTAGGGTCTTGCTTTTAGAGAAATCAAAACTAATGGATTTATTGTAAACACTGTAATTACAGCATGCTAAAAAAAAAAAAAATAAATTCTAGAAGTTACTCACTTCCAGCTTGGCCTCTGTTGTTTCTAAAAATTGTGGGGTGTAGAGACGAATAGAAATTATTCTAAATAGACAAGGTTGACATGACTTTTCAAAAAAGTTCACCAAAATTTTTGCTGATGAAATGTCAGTAGCTATGGGAGACTGGTTGGTTTTTTTCATGTGCTGTGTCAAAAACCCCACACAAGTTAATAGAATTAAAAATTCAAGAATCTGTTGTTTATCATTCTCATCTGCCAAAATGGGCTATAGATAGTGTCATAAGCAGAAACAAACGATGGCCAGAAAATAAAGGATTCTTTGTTGTAAATTTAGGATCATGTCCTCAAATTCAAATCTTGCTTAGTTCTGACTGAATTGAAAGAACACCTTTCCAGTGATTCTAATGCATGTCGCCTCAAGAAACTAAACATCATGTTAAGAGTCTGAGGAAGGAGTCAATATAGAGGACAGTAACTTGAACAGGGTGTTGATGTCATCTTATGTTAAAAACACTGAGTATCAATCAGTTATGGTATTAAACTGTTAAATTCTATGTAGCATATTGGTTTTGTAGTAAGTGATTAATGACTTGGAGTCTGAAGCAATCTGTTAAATATACACATTCTTGGACATAAACTCACTGTGCTGGGAGAAGGCTACCAATAAAAACTGAGGTAACGTTTGTTTTTTTGTATCCTGCCTATATTCTGATGGTTGCTTCTGGAAATAACTAATAAGATGATAAATTTGGTAGAAATTAAACCAGCAATTTTTTTTTTCCACAGAATTCCTCCTTACCAGTTCTGGAATGGCAAGTTACTACATATTTAAACATAATGAAATAGATTAAGTAAATCAAGTACACCCATATTCATGCTCTGGTGTTTATATTCTTGGACATATCAAAACATTTTCCCGTATATTAGTACTTTCCCACACATGAAGGCAGAAGAGCATCCATTACAAGTCCTTATTCTACACGGATTTTTCTAGATATTTACTCAATAGAAATTGTTATTTCAGCTATAAATATCATTAAATACATGCAGCTATGTTATATATATATATATCACTATGTATGCAATAATTACTTGTCTTCATCAGTGTAACATGCAGTGAAGACTAAATTGTTTTAAGATAAAAAACCAAAAAAACAAGTAATACAATGAAGGAGATTAAAGTAGACAACTAAAATACAAACTTCAGAAAGACTAAAAACTTGTTCAAAAGTGTCTTAAAATGGGAAGGCAATTAATAAGCATACACCCACAGGAAATCCAAATATACTACTTTATTTTTTTACATTGTACTTAACCAGTATTTTTGGAAAATATCTAAAAAACAAATTAAAAAATAAAAAGAGCACTTTAATTCCATTATTTTATGACATTTAATTTGAAACACTAAAGGCAATTTTACAAAAGAATGTCATCAAACCAAAAGGTAATCATGTAAGCACTAGGTAAGATGATTAGCCATACAGGAAAGCTGGAGTAGAAGACAAGAGTGAAACGTTCATTACCCTTCATAGTCATGCACAAATGAGGCTGACACAGCAAAAGCATTATAAATACTCTCAATTTCAAGATGGGAACAACATCAAAAGTTGTAACATGATTGTTGGGAACCAAAGATAAGGCAGTAATCAGTCATAAATGATCAAGTCCCATAACTGATCTATTTTAAGGAATAAGGGAAGATGACAAAGAATACAAGGTAAATATTACAATTCAGTGTTAAAATTCTCTGCCCAAAATAAAGTGCAAAGGAGATCGAATGCCAGTTTAACAATGATGACTTTTATTTTTATCAGAAAGGAGCAGAGAGAAGCAGAGATAGCATAAGCAGAAGACAGTCACCACTGTGGATCCTACACCATCCCATTGGTCCTTCAGGGCCCTGGGCTCCTGCTTGGTGGTGGAGTCCCACCCACTCCACTCCCTGAGTCACACTGAAACTGTCCCTCATTAGCATGGGAGGTGAGGGTAGGTGGGGTTTCATCATTGCACGTGTTTGGGTCTTAAAACTATGGTTGTTGGGTGTCTAGCTGAGGGGTTGTATGAAGCAAGTAGCCCTAAAATCAAGTGTCCTATTTGTGAATCCACTTCTTGCATGGTGCAGTTATGCACTTTTTCTATAATGCACAGCAAAGGAATGTTGCTCCTAAAAGTATTGGATTAGGCCCTGCCTCTGCAAGGTGAGAAAACAAACTTTTGTTTCTTTTGGCAGATTGTGCATAGGCACCCTGGTGTTTTCTGCAACAAATTTCATGACCAAGCACTTATTTAGGGTATATGCTGCAAATGTTATTAAGCCTTGCCTTACAATGAGGTGTATACTTTATGAGAATTCTTTTGAGAAGTTAGTCACGTTGTAGTATTTCGGCATTTAAGGGTAAAACCAGTAACTCTATTATTAGACAATGCACATTTTTCACTAACAAAAAAAAAAACCAACAACCCCCCCCCAAAAAAAAAACCAAAAAAAAAACACACAAAAAACCCCAAACAAACAAAAAAAACAAACAAAAAAATTAAAATTAAAAAAAAAGGAAGGAAAACCAAACCAGAATTTAATGTTGTATTGGCCTAGTCATTGAAGACATTTGAAGACAACAAATACATCTCAGTTATCATAAGTTTTTTTAGCTATGACAACAGAAAAGATAATAAGAAAAAACTATTTCACATGGTAATTTCTGTAAACTCAGAAGGAGATTGTGGGACCAACAAAATGATCATTAAACTATTGATAAGATTGCAGTAGCAAAACCTAAGCTTTACTGAGGGGTAGCACTCATATCTAAAAAGTTTCTAGAGAGTCAGGAGAGGACCCCTCTGACTCATAAGTGTTCTAGTCCAGATATCCTGTAAGTATTTCTCCAAATTTCCTGAGTCCCTTTTCTTAGAGAAGTATTCAAGTTATGTGTGCATGGTACTAAACATGCAAAATCTGTGCTTATACACTGGAAGGGTGGAATACACAGACTAGTCACTTTTTTCCTTAGAGTACAGGGTCATACAAATAGTATAAAAAAATCTTTGTATTCTCTGTCTGGACAAGTTTCCTATTTCATCACCTAGACAGGTGTTTGTGGCAAACAAGGTTTCTGTTTCAGTGAAGTAACCTATTTTTATTTAAATGTATGAGAACTTTAATAATATGAAATTTCTGAACAGATGGTCTTTCTGATCACTAAATCTTCCTTGTTAGAAGTAAAGAGGGCCATCCAGCAGAGACTTCTCACACCTCTATTGGTTATACATTTCTCACTGACTGAAGGTCAGTTGCCAAACTGCAGAAGAAAGGTTGTGCATCTCTTGTAAATCACTAGAAACATTCAGCAACACTTCAGTGAAAGCAAGACACACAATTTAAGTTTGCCTTTTTTTTTTTTTTTTTTTTTTTTTTTTTTTTTTTTTTTTTTTTTTTTTTTTTTTTTTTTTTTTTTTTTTTTTTTTTTTTTTTTTTTTTTTTTTTTTTTTTTTTTTTTTTTTTTTTTTTTTTTTTTTTTTTTTTTTTTTTTCTGGTACTAGTTTCCCTTTGTATTAGGCTGAAGTGATGAACATGGAGTGTGAAAATAAAATATGAGAAAAAGCTTTTCTTCACTTGACTCTTTCACCATTGCAGCCAGTACTCATTTGTGCTTTTATTTGGCAACCTAGGTCTCAAATACTAATAAGAAGTAGGAATTGCACACTGCAGTCTGCTAACTGACAGAGAAAGAGCCAGAAAGACATTCAAGATGAAAAAAAAATCCCTGGTGTGAGGAGCTTGGGCACTGGGGTCAGCTGCAGCCATAAATTTAGCAGAGGCTTGCTAAAAACTACAAAGACAAAAAACATTCAGGGGATGAACTCATCCTATTTCAAGCCTTTGCAGATGGTTGATTCTCTAGGTATATCACTTTTATGACCACCAGCTGAAGTACTGTCACTCACCTTGAAACAGCCAGCCAAGTTTGTTCCACTGAAGGCCTTGATGATGCCCTTTTATGATTTTTTTCAGCTTCTCTCTCTTTTTTTTTTTCCTTTTCTCACATACACAGGTGGGCATTGAGTAAATTATTTGAAACTATTGTTGAGAAAGAATTTCAGATGATTGGGAAGTAAGAAAAAGAACTTTCCCCCAGGATGTATCCTGTCTGACTACTTCTATTTTAATTTGATTTTAGGTTCAATGTCACATCAAATAACAATTCAAAATTGCTACTTACAAATTTCACTTCCATTATTTTTCTCTGGGCAGCTGTTGCAGTGTTGCATGAGGTGCATTATGTATAATGTTTTCTGTTCTTTTTGAAAAATAAAAAAGGTCATGAATTTCTATCTTCTTTTTGTCTTTTGCAGAAGTTAAACAGATAAAGAAAATGAGCGAGAACTCCCCTGACACCCAATATATTACATAATTTCTGTTGAGAAATTATGCAGATTTGGTTTTTAATATTTTTACAGACATCAGAGATGACTATAATTACAACATACCATTTTTTTATTTACTTTTTTTTTTATAATTGTCACTTTTTTCTTTCTGCCTTGGAATGGTAGAACCTGTGTAATACCTGTGCGTAGTTACCCCATATTTTTATTTTTGGGGGAATTTTTATTTTTATTTTTGCTGTTTCTTTTACTGCTGCTTTAATGTTTTGCTTTATCACACTAATTTTTTAATAGCTTCTAAACTTTTGGAAGGAGTTACAGTGATAGAACCAGATCAGTTCATTACATTTAGAAAAGTTATTAAACAGCATGTCTACATTACAAAATAGTGGAAAGGAAGGATGGCAGGCAGGCATACGGAAAAGACAGAACTTGTGTGCTATTCAAACACATAGGCAATTGCAAAAAGTCAAGCAGTTCCCTGCTCCAAAGAAGAAGATGAAAAAGGGAGTAAAAGAAAAACAATAATAATAAAAAAATCTACTGAACAATCACAAGCGTTTTGGGAAACATTTTTAAATAATGGGAGGGGAAAAGAAGTAAATTACCATTGAAAAGGGAAATGATCAAACAAAAGAAAAAAACTCTGCTTTTCATTCCAACTAAAAGGCTTATTCCAGCATTATCTGTTGTGTGTTACTTTTAACAGTCCTTCATTTGGCAAATTCTCGCAAGCATTCTTACTGCAAGGTATGCATCTGAGAATGCAGCGCTTATAAAACAGAACAGAATTGGTTGAAATGAAGAGTCTTAGAGTGGCAATGCTTTTAAAATGGAAGTTGTGGGGTTTTTAAATCCTCTTTTCATATTATTGTATTATAGGACAACATGGAAAAGTCATTCTTTAATTCATTATAACTATCTTCACCTGACAAAGATTATCCATCAGCAGTTGTTGAAGAGGTCTGAATGTCATTAATGATACATTACTACTACTTCTCCCACTAATTTTCTAATAACTGAAAGAGATTTACATTCATGAGATAGCTACAGTTTCTGGTCAGACCTAGAACTAAACCTGTCTCAGACATGTAAAGATAATAATCAAGCATGCAGACAGCAACAGACTCGTCAGTCATCCCCTATTAGCACATACGTATTCTTTTGGTTTATTTTCCAGGTCCATCTCCCAACACATCTAAGCAACCTCACTCTTATTTCATTTCTACCTAGCAGCTGATGATAGTCTGCAAGATGATATGGCAAAGCTAACTAACATGACTACTAACATGAATAATGAACATAAGATTCTTTTTTACTCTCTACATAAGGACATGCCTAATCTTTCTGACCTTACAAACTCCTAAAGTGACCATCAACCTCACTTTAACATTGTGGTCCCTCTGAATAAAACAAATTTTCACATTCGTGAAATGCAATAGGATTTTTTCCCACTAATTATGATACATCATTCATAACCCAGAAGTGCTGACTTATTGACAGGACAGCTACTGGTATCTAGTGGGACACACAGGCTCAGCAGACACTACTGATACTTCTCCCCTTGTGACTTCTTGAAATGACCAAAATTTTAGCTTGCTTTTTCAGGATTTTGAGGCATGAAGCATCAACATTGTCAACAAATTAAGTTCCCTATGGTACAACAGAGAGAACTGTTCTAGAGAAAATAAACTAACACTTAAAATGTAGATATGGAAAATAAAAGAAAAAACCCCTGGGTTTTACAGTATATTGCTTGTTCCAGCTTCTACCTTATAGATTTTAGAATTTCTTCTTTGCTTCTTATATTGGCAGTAGCTACTGGGAGGTAACTCCTTAATTAATTTTTGGACTGATCATTTTGCCAGTGAGCCAGACAGAGTGGCTTGGTGAAGCATCTGGTTCTTTTTGCCAGGCTCTCCCCAGGCTCCTCAAACACAGAAGCTCCCAGCTGTGGCAGCAATCTTCACTGTGATAACCGCTATTGCACAGCAGCTCTGAGAATTGTACCAAGGGACTTCTAGTAAGCCCAAACATGTTCTAGATGGAAGGATTTCAAATGTCGTGCCTATTCACCCAGGAGTTCATCCACATGACAACTTCTGCTTCAGGCTTAGGTTCTAAGGGCTGTTTTTGCCATGAAAGTCCTTTCATGAGCTCAGATGAATGTTTGATAATCTTGGAAGCTTGGTCCTGTGAGCTGGTAGCCCCAAGCATTCAAACTTGAACACCATAGATTTAAAAACAAAACCCACAATATTAAACCAAACCCAACCAAGCGGAAGGAAAGAAAGAAGGGAAGAAGGGAAGAAGGGAAGAAGGGAAGAAGGGAAGAAGGAAAGAAGGAAAGAGTTTTGTAGGGCTTGGAATATAGTTTTTGAAGAGAGATTCCACTTGGCTCATTGTCCCCTTGCAGTTACACAAAATCATTAAAATGCAACGAGGGATTTCATGTTTCCTAGTAGAATAATTTCACTAGAAATCGATGCACTGTTACTTGTTTTAGCAGTGACATATATCAGCCTGTTTTTCTTCTGGACGTAAGGAAAAAAATAGTTGATGACCTTTTGTAGCACTGATGTTTTTACCCATTAGGAGTTTACAACACCTTTGCCGGAGATCTGGAAGCTGAGAATGCCTTTCTTTTCTAGCTAGAGGTTATTTCCCATTAGAATAGCTCTTTACATCTCTGTATGAACCTTAATGTTTGCTTCATCTATAATCTTTGTTGCAGATGGCTGATGAGTTCACTGATAGCTCAGAAGTCTGTTGGTCTAATCCTCTTTCAGTGCCTATCCAGAACCAAACTTCTGGATGGAACTGGTCTCTCTGTGGTGTATGGGTTGAAGTACATTTCCAGATTCCCTTAGCCTTCACAAAAATATATAAAACTATTGCATTTGAAATCAACTGTATAGGTAAAAGACAAAGACAATATGTTTTACCATCTTAGTAAGTTCATCCTCTGAGCAGATATGACCCTGAACAATATTGAGGATGCTGCCACTGTTACAGGATGGGGTCATTTGGATATCATTATGGGTGAAAAGCCATGGACTAGGACAAAGGTAGGACTTCAGGTCAGGGAGCTTTAGGGACAGCAGTGAGGGTAGAATGATGGCTGCTAGCTTCATCCACCCTTGAAAGAACTCACAGACCTTTTCCTTTTTAACCAGTCATATAAGATGGGAAGAATCCAGTCCTTCTAGGTGACACCTAGGAATGTATGGCAAAAGCATGCTGAAAAAGAAGAGACAATAAAAGTATTCATTATGTCATCTGACAAAGTCATGTGCTAACCCAGATATGTGCCAAAACAGGCTTTGATCTTGTATTAAACACACATTGCAAAGGTGTTTGGCACTACTGTCTAAATTATCCTGGCAGACAATGCTTTCCACTGCCTTTCCCTGTGTTTTTGTTTTGTTTTTTTGTTTTGTTTTGTTTTGTTTTGTTTTTATTCTCTTTGACCAATATAAGCAAGTGTAATCCCTGAAGCAGCAGAATAACACAAATGCATACACGTTTCTTTCTTTGGGCAATACCATGAGATATTTTTCAAGAGGCTTTTTATCTCTTCCCGGTTTTCCTACAACATAGGAATTCCTCTCTAACAGCAACTATGCATGTGTTTCAGCAAGTGAACCTTGTGGCTGTGCTGTCTGGCATATAAATAGTGGTTGTGTTTACAGAATTCCACTTCCCTTTCTGAGTGTAGAATGGGGGGCAGGCATGAATGGTGTACAATTTCCTGAAAATTGGGAAATTTTGCCTCTGCTTCTACAGAGCATTCATGTAAGGAAGACAGCAACAGCTTATGAATACTTGAGAATTTCAGTAACTATGTTAGTTGCTAGAATTTGAATGCTGCAGTAAACAAGGTTGCCTAAGTATGGAAAATAGGGTAAGAGCATGTAAATGTAAATGTTTAGATGAAACACTTTGGTATGTCTTAGTAGGAATGTGGGATTTATATGTGCATGTCAAGATGTGGTATCTTGAAAATACAAATCCCCCATCCCCCATCCCAATTTCTGGGCACCTGAATGTCATCTAAAATATTTCAAATTCCACTATTACTATTTTGAAGTTGATAATCACTGTATTCATACTGTCTGATTCACTCCTTACCCAGGAGTTTCCACTTATAAATGCTAAGGATACATATTTTTTTTGTCGTTGTTCATTGTGTGGTAATTATGAAAACACACTCTTTGCAAGAGGTAGTTAAAATGCCCACAATGACCCTTCTACTTACTGAAAGAAAATGTGGTTACATATCAACAAAGGCTGTTAATGGAATCAGATAGCAAGTTCTATTTGCTAGTAGGCTTTATGTTACACTAAATACTCAAATGATTAAATCATCTTTTATAAGTGCAAATCCATTCTCTTTGCCCCATTGTAAAAACAGTGATATTAATATAATGAAACATGAGAGGATAGCTTGTGTTTGTTGACTACTAATTCAGCAGTATAGCTTCTAGAAATTTCTGTCATTTATTGCTGCTCAAGAATTTATAACCTGGAGAAGCTGGTGATAATGGGTTTTAAGCCTTACAAACTCCCCAGACCACTGGATTAAAGAATCTGTTGTATTCTCTGTAGTCCCTGAAGCACACTTTAATGGTTCTGCTGAAAGGGTATCAATCATACAGGAACCATTCCACAGAGTTACAGTGAGGCACTCCAAGATGGTTAAATGTTTGCATTTTCTGTAATGCAACACAGTTGTAAAACTATATCTAGGAAGCCTAACAATTAGAATCTTGGCAGCAAAAATTATGCAATCCATGTTTTGCTTTGCTTTTAGTTCCTGTAAATTTGGACTATTAAGCTTTATGGAGTTCTCATTCTTTTTTTCTAGATATTTTAATTTCAGCACTTTTTTCCTGTGCCTTTCTATTCATAGGTGGGAATTGGAAAACAGGCATGATCTTCTTGTCATTTACAGGTGTAATATTTTTTGAGTTTTTTTTTCCCCAGACATAATCATTCATGCTGGTTATCCCTGTATACGAAATTTGCTCTTGGTTATCCATGAAAATACTTGTATGTTTTTGTAGAAAATATATTTAGGTATTTTCTTTAAGGAACTTCCTTGACTGAGAAAGTTAGTATTTTCTACGTATCATTACAAGTAATGAAGCAGTTCAGTACAATTGTAATTAAAAAAAGGAATGTTATTTACTCCTTCAGTCCTTCCAGAAGCCTTTTCTGCAGTTAAATTCATAGACTACTCAATTCAAAATCGTCTAATTGGTGACAGTGAACTGATACCACAATCATGACAGTGAGATCAACTATGTATAATCAACTGTAATTCGTGAGGGAAAGAAATCAACTGTAAATATTTAAAGCTACATATTTTGGGAAAAAAGTCAGAGGGTGCTTATTTTTCTTCTCAAAGTCTTTGCACAATGTATTTAAATAATACAAGCAGATATAATAGTTCCATTAGGAAAACTCAGAATTGGGATACCAATTTGCAGTCACTAATAAGGTATTTTCAGGCAGATTAGACATCTAGTGTATTCTACAGTCCTGAGGGGATTTATCCTTTAAATTCTAAATTCCTCAGATTTTTAAAACATGCAGGTATCTGCTACCAGTTCTCTCTACTCAACTCCTATTTCAAAAAATAAATAAAATAATAATAAAAATTACAGCCACTGTAATTATATAAATTGACATTATACTGTGAGAGAAACTCTAATCCATAAGGGTATTACACCAATCTGTTTGTTGTTTCTAAGGCCATGAGCTAAATGAAAAAGAACCATGTTCTTTTATGCTACATAAAAGCACAGGGAAAATTATAAGTATTGTCAATAATGATTGAAACTAATGTTTTTTGAAAATATTTTAATTTATCCAAATTGTAATGACAAGATTCTATCATTAAAATAAAAACACTGTCCTATGAAATAATCTACTAACATTTTTCTATGGAATTAGTTGCTTCAAGCTCTTTGGTCCTTCTCAGTTCAGATACACCACCTTGAAGACATCAGAAAGTTTAGGTAATTGCAGCAGGACAGTAAAACTAGTCAATAGCACAAAGAGTCCACATTCAGTCCTTATAGCTTTTTTGGATTTGAGTGTGGTTTTGTTTGTTTTGATTTGTTTGAGTTTTGGGTTTTTTTTCTCTAATGATGATGCATTTACCTTGTTTCTCAGTTACAATAAATTCAGATTGTGGGGTATAAATCTGAGATAGCTGTCATGTTGTGCAAAATGAGCATAATTTCAATAATTATTATTTTTTATTATTATTAATTCATTAAAATTTTTCTGATTAATTGGTATCTGCATCTTTCTTCATTTCTCCAAACAATAAAAATATTCATTTAACACTCTATAGAGATTTGTAAATAATTTGACAGGAATTTATTTGTGCATACTTGAAATTACTGTTTTCAGGTTTCATATTTCAAAAATGCATCATAGTTAATCTATTTTTCTAAGATATAAAGTGTCTTCATCATCTTAACTCTCTTAGCTATAACATTTCTTTTTCACTCTCTTTTTGATTTGTTTTCTTCCTGAGGCTCCAATACTATCATGTCAGGAAGTGGAAAAATGAGGCAGATATTTTTCAGCTCACTCCATTTGAAGACCAAGGAAAATTTCTACTATCCAGTGCTCTTAAAACTCATTTTGAGAAAAAAAAAAAAAGTTACTAATTTATTTTTTTAAATTGTATTTTTATGGATATTTCCTTCAGATTTTTTTAAATTGTGTATTTTTTAACAGTTTAAAATATTATTTATGATCACTAGTACAATTCCCAGTATTCAAAATATAGCCTTGAAAACAATAAAGATGAACTTAATTGATTTCAATTGTAGCTGAGAACTGTGCATGCCAAGTGCCAGGTAAATGTTGTGATCATTTTCAGATAAGAAGTCACTTTCATTCCCGCCTACTCATGTGCCTAACAGTGTGCCTAATATGGTGTGCTTATCAAAGCTACAATAGCGTTGCACTTGTGGGGTACAGGCACAAGACTCAGCCACTTTTTGGTTCCATGTCAGAATAGGACTTGATGTTAGCAGTCACTCTCTGAATTGAAAGGAAACAAGTACGAGTGTTGCAGGAGGTTATGTGCATGCAGTGCTCCAACACGTACTACTTGTAGACGTAGAGGGGACCAGGAGCCCAGAGTATGCAGTCATTGACATCCACTAAGTACAACTTAAGACTCCAAAACCTAGACATAGCAGAATCCTTCCGAAAGGAAATCTGTAGAAGTAATGCAGAGGTAATTAGAAAAAATCCACCTCCAAATGGAAACCCGACATTAATACTTCTTCATTTAGTTAACACTGTGAACAAAAAAACAAACAAAAAAAAATCTGCAAACACAGGAGATTAAGACTATACATTTTTTACTCATGCTAAGGACAGTCATTTTACTTGTATTCACTTTCCTTATCTGACAGGTGAGAATCAGGAGTAAACTATTTTATATCTGACTGAGAAGCAGGTATATTGGGAAGGCCTAGGATGTATTTATTCAGTTCGTAACTATGTTCACAATTTTATGATAATTGGCAATCTAATTTCCTATATTAAGGATCTGAATCTGCAGACACTTATGCATATGAACTCTTGCCTAATAGCCCAAGCAAAACTGCTTCCTTATTTACATGTGTTGTGACGTATCTACCTGATCTTCAGCTGTTTTTGCTTTGTTGTGTATAAATGTTTCCACTTCAATAGATTTCTGTAAGTTTGTAGTTTTCCTTAGTTTGAAGTATGACGTATATTAAAGGTCATGCATTTTTTTAATCTCCAAAACATTCCTTAAAACAAACAAAATGAAACAAAAATCTCCAAACTTCCTCAAGTTTTATTTTATATTATCAACAACAGAAAAAAGACATCTTATACCACATCACAGTAATATTAAACATAGCCTGTTGCATAGTTACCAGCAATTACTGTAAGAGATAGTATAAACCTGCAAGCTTCTTAGCTGTTTGACCTTTCATCATGTTGAAAAAGAACTATACCTCCTGCAATTCTTGTCATATCTCAACTTTTTTTTTTTTAATCAACCACCAATATTACCTCTCACTGTATAGTCATTAAGAGTCCTTAGAGAAAGAACTTCCTAAAGACTTCCTAAAAGTCTGAATACAATATTTTTGCTGATTTTCACCTAATACAGGGTTATGTAGGTCTATTCACACACTTCAAGAGGACCAGAAATGTGGTTTGTGTTTTGTTTTGTTCTCTATTCTTATTCTGCTCTTTTGTCTGCCTAACTTTATATTGCTTCAATCAGCTTCATAAATATTTAGTCGGGATCCATTGTTTTGTAATTCCCTGAATCATCTCAAGTACCTCAGTAATAAAAGAGCTACATTGTTTGAACCTACAGTTTCTTTCTGTACTGTCATAACTATGTGACTGATTGCACATCTTTGTTAGTAACTAAGCCATTTCATTTCAAGTACCCTCGAAAAACTCTCAGGTGAGAACCATCTGCTTCTTTGAATGTTTGCTCCTTAATATATCACTTTGAGCTCCATCTGACTTCTCATTATCTGTCAACAACTCATCTTCATTACCTGAAGAGAGCAGTCCCAAATCACATATCTTCTCAACTTCTCCATACTGGAAGCTGACACAAATCTATCATTTAACATCCTTGCAAGATGCTTCTCCTTAATTTTCCCCCTTTTCTCTTTGTTAATCCAAATGATTCAGAGACTTTTTTTCCCCCTAAACTGACACAGTCAAATTAGTTTAAATTTATTTTTTTGAAAATAATATTCAGCTTCCCTTTGTGCTCTCTTTATTCCTACTTAATATTGCAATATTTAGACATGTGTCCATTTTTTTGGTCAATATCAATTTCCAGTCAATATGCATGACCAAGCACTCAGAGACTGAACTTCAAATAGAAGAGAAATGTCTACTCTCTAATGGCTATATTTTACTTTCTACAAAAGTCCCACTGAGGAGCTTTGTCAGAGTATCTCTCCAAAGCAATTACAAATCTTTATGTGCTACATATAATATGGTGACAGATCTCTATTAATAAAGAGAAAAAGGAATAATTTTAGTTCTTTGTCCTTTGGGCTCTAGGAACAACACCATAAACAACAAAATTGAACTAGCAAACTGTAAAGGGTTTCTTTTAACATCCATAACTACATAGTGAAAAATCAAGCTCACAACATATCTCACTTTTTGCCACATTTCTCACTTAAAACAAATACTCTTTTTGTTAACACATATCTTACAGAATTTACACCTCTGGCTAAAGCCCCTGATCCATAAAACATTTTTATTGTTTGAGTCACATAACACGACTTCAACCTTTTAAATGAAGAAAATAATGTGCCATATAATAAGTTTGGATCTCAAAATCAGTTTGGATCTCAATATCAGTTTGTATCTCAAAATTTCATAACTTATAGCATGCTGAACTACTTTAGCAGGTGTTCTGAGCATAAATATAACAAGAACAAATACTAGAAATTTCTTGGGTTGAATTTTTTTGCATTTGGCAGAAAGATCAGGATGTTCTTTTTAAATGTGAAGTTCTTTCTAATTAGATTTCTGCCTTCATAGATTCTTTTTCATGGTTTCAAAGAATGCATTGACTGTTACAGTTTGTATGTTTGTATGTTTATTCCAGACTTTACACTCTACATTATGACACTTAAACTATTCTAGCTGCCTATTTGTAATTCCTAGGTTTTTTCCATCTCTGCAACCTTTCTCCTATTCAAAGTTTTATTTGTCAAATTGTCTGTATCAGGGACATGAAGACATATTCCTAATTGTATGTAACATTATTTGAATGTTGCAAGACCCATGCATTATGACTTTTCTTTTCCCCCATTAACTAATGATACATATTTTTTCACAAGAATATGGGCAATGTTTGGTTTGGGTTGGTTGGTTGGTTTTGTTTTCTGCCCCTCCCTTCTCCCCCTCCTCCCCCCAACATCAACTGTTTAGTTGTCAGTTAGAGAACTCTGCAAAGAAAGTTTACATGTAAAATTCAAAAAGATGCAGAAATTTTTTGTGACTGATTATTAACTAGCAATAGGACAAGAGGGCATAGTCTCAAGCTGCATCAGGGGAGGTTTAGATTGGACTTCAGGAAGAATTTTTTCCACAGAAAGGGGGAGTAGAGATTGGAATGGGCTTTCCAGGAAGATAGTGGAGTCATAGTCCCTGGAGGTGTTTAAGGATGGACTGGACTTAGCTGTCAGAGCCATGGTCTAGCTGAAATTGGTGGTGTACAGTCATAGGTTGGACTTCATGATCTCAGAGGTCTTTTTCAACCTATTTGATTCTGTGATTCTGTAAATCATTTTAATATTCTTGATTTTAGTCATCATATGCACAACCTTTTTTCCTCTTTTTTTTTTTTTTTTTTTTTTTTTTTTTTTTTTTTTTTTTTTTTTTTTTTTTTTTTTTTTTTTTTTTTTTTTTTTTTTTTTTTTTTTTTTTTTTTTTTTTTTTTTTTTTTTTTTTTTTTTTTTTTTTTTTTTTTTTTTTTTTTTTTTTTTTTTTTTTTTTTTTTTTTTTACAATATCAGACTAATATGATAATCTTGTGGCTTCCCTATTCCCTCCTAGCTAAAATATACTAATATACTTCATGTCTCTGGCTCTCTGCCTGTCTAAATCTCTTTCTTCCTCCTTATAATCTTTGAAATCTTCCATTGAACTCAAATGCAACTTTTGTCTGCACGAGGAAAACAGAAAACTGGTAATGACATGTGTACCCAGAATCAATCAAGTACAGAGCCTATTAACTGAGTCATGCCAAAATGTCAAGTCTACTTTATCTCTTTCTAACATAAAAGGCTCTTCAATTAATTTGCTTGTTACAGACATTCGGAATTGGATATTGCTATTCTTTGATGTGAATCAGGAGACAGTCAAATCTCATCTGCACATTTGAGTGATACTTAGCTAAAACCTCTAGTTACTGTGGACTTTTAAACCATGCATTTTTTTTTCAAAATTTTACTTCAAAGCAATGGCTTAATTGAGAGGGGGACATAGGTACTATTTCAGTCTGGGGTTAATTCTAAGACATGGACTTGATCAGATTCTAAAACTTCAGCTTCACTTGCTGCCTAACCTGCCAAATACCTAAATTCATGTGAGCTTCTGTTTCCCTTGTGGTTTTGGTGGTTTTTTCCCCTAATCTTCCATATTTCTGCTTCTGGACAAAGCTGATTATCCACTAAGCAGCTTCCAAAACACAGCAAGACTTAGAAACTCACTATTCTTATTCTGAATCAGTCTATAATACCTGTCCAAAATAATTTTTCAACGTCTAACTCACATAAAGGACAAAGATAAGACAGCACTCATCTTAATAGTGTAGTAAGTAGATGATGAGATCAGGTATATATGAAAAGAAAAGTTAGAATTCATGTGCTCTAGCTATATGCATCCAGTACTTACTAGGAGATAGTCATTGGGACATAAGGTCCTTTTATAACCAGTAGAAATCTCTTCATTCTCTTCATTTTTAGGAAGCAATTAATCTGACTCAGTTTACATGATCACCTTTGAATTAATGAAAATTGTTCCTTTGGAATGATTATAAGTGGCTGGTATGTACTAAAGCCCACTCTCTAATGACCCTGTAAACAGCAGTCCAAAGTGAGATCCTTTTAAGTTCTCACTTTTCAGAAGATAAGGGGGTAATATGTTCATCTCAAACATGGATAACCAGATGGTAGTAAAGCCAAGTTGGACTGTTAGTAATAACACACAAGAATTGTTGGTAGAAACCAAGGACTACTGTTATTAATGTTCTGTGAGAAAGAAAAAGTTTTGGCTGGAGAAGGGCCACTAGGTGAAAATAGGGCAGCATTTCTCAGTGAGAAAGAACCATAACACAGAACAGTGCAAGTACAAGACTGATTGGAAGGAAATGGACATAGACTATAAAGTGGGATTGGGACCAGTAAAGACCTCTAAAAGCCTCTGACCCATCTCCTAAAAGGCATAAGAGAAAGAACTGCACACGATAACCAGTTAGCATAGAAAACAGGAAACCTGTCCATAAAAAAGGTGTCCCTGTAGGCCTGGGTGGTGACCCCAAACCTGGACATCTCATGAGCCAAACCACCACAGCTGGATTGCTGCTTATCACCTGGATTCGCATGGAAAGCATGATCAGCATCCCCTCAGCTGGGTTGGCACTGAAACCAGGATCAGCATCCCATCAGCTGGATCAGTGCTGAAGCAAGAGCTGGTGATCCCCTTTTTCCTCTCTCTTTTTCTCTCTCTTTTCCTCTCTTTTCCCTTCTTTAATTCATCTCTCCCTTTTAAATTAACCTGTTTAATTTCTCTTTTCCCTTCCACCCTACCTTTTATCCAAAGCCCACTGCCATGTGCCTAATTTCTTTTTTCCTTTTCACCCTACCCCTGTATCCAAAGCTCACTACCGTGTGCCTATATAGTAGGTGAGGGAGTAACAACTTTCATGCCAAGTGTTCAATTTACTACTAAAATTCTCATTATTTGCAGACTCTCTGACTTTTATTGTTCCTTTAGACTAATGATCACTTTCAAATCTTCAGTGATTCCTTCCCCTTAAGGGAGAGTCATCACACACTGAATTCTAAAGAGAGGTGTAGAGGTCTAGCTTGCTTTTAGAAATATAAGTGCATAAAAAGGGCCAGCGCATTTCACCCCTGGGTTTTCTTTCTTCTCTGCCTTCTTTGGAACAACTGAGAAAGGACATCTAACCAGTTTTGCAGATGATCTAGTCAGTGTTAGTCTTTAAGGTGCTATGAGCTAAATGTCTTCTAATTAAGTTGTGAAACATTTCTCTAAAGAAAAAAAACAAACTGGATAAAGTTAGATTGATCTTTCTAAATAAGATAAATAAGATAAATAAGATAAAAAGATAAATAAGATAATAAATTAAAATAAAAAGATGTGAGTGGTCATATATCTGATAATTTAGATAACAACCAGTGGAATACCAGGACTAATCTCCTTGTTTTGCTGTTCTGTGTATATTCCAGTGGAACAGTTTCAAGAGAAGCCATAGTTTCAAAAATATTTTATTAGGATCTCTGTTCCAAACATGGCAATCAAAATATATGCCCCTGTTTCTGCTGTTCCACATGACTAATTTTTGTTCTAATCAGTAGATTAAGCCTCAGCCTTTTACTTTCAGAAGTCTAGGAAAGAAGTCTGACTCAGGAACACAGACAGAGAAATCCCCACTCCTGCCAACAATTAGAAGCCTACTGCTGTAAGGTAGTAGAGAATAGTCCTTCCCTTCGGCAACTTATTGCCTTCAACTTCCCATTGTTTAACTTAAAACATACCTGTGAAATAGACAGGAAAGTTTGCTTGGGTATGAGTTGGCACCATGTAGAAGTATTAAGCACCTCCTTAGAGTACTGCACTAAGTCCTGAAGAGACATGGAACTTGTTTGGGTTTTTCCATCACACTGAGCTATCAGTGTACACAGGAAGTGTTAGAGGATTAATTTCTCCTTGTATAGATAAGCAATGATCCTTGGCAGCTTACTACTTGAGCAGCGTGCAACTTGGGTAGTAGAATTCATAAAGTGAAAATATGCTCAAGAATTAGTCACTGACATGTCTAATACCTTTTGTGGAATTAAACTAAGTAATTTGAAACTGCTTTGATAAGTTGTATTTATGAAGAGAAACACCTTGCAGCTTAATGAGGTATCAGGGGAGAGAGGAAGATTAATTTATTTTTTTTCGAAAAAGGACAAAGTGCAATTGAGAAAAGAGTGGGAGGTCTTTCAATCATATTTTATTTATGGCTTTCGTCAAAACATAACTCTATATATCAAAGGGTCATGCCTCAAAGCACAAGTAAAAATCTCATTAACAGAGCTTACTTTAATGTCTATTAAGATCTGCATCATACAGAACAGAAGGAAGTAGAACAGGTTCAAACTGAGGCTAAAGAAAAACAGACTTTGCTTTGGCTAGGACTAAACAAAGATACTACTTCAAGTTACCTTTCTGAGACTTGATTTGATAAATTTGATTTAAGCAAAGACATCCATAAAATCTGAACAGTTTATTTGGTGACTACTCAAATAAAACATTGCAACATAACAGCCTGTCCTAGCAAGTTTCAAGGTTACCTACAACAGATTAGAGCTGTCAAACCTCATGATGCTTGTTATATAGTGTTTCTCTTAAGGTTTCCTATGAAGCCATTAGCCTTTTCCTTTGACATTTCCTGTTCTGCATGGCTGAATATACTTATGAACCACCTATTGCTTTGAAGGTAGTCTAAGTAGTGTTCAGGTTAAATTACTTGCTAACAAGTTACGCTTATTGACTTGTCTTTGTTTACACCACAAAAGAATATTGTTATCCTTGGTGGTTTCAATAATTTTCTTTCAAGTAGCTCATGTGTAAGCATATTAATTATTTTCTGCTTAATAGGAACATTCAGAAATTGTGTTCTGGATGCTAATAATGTTGTTAATTAATTAGTTTTTACACATTAGTGAAGTATGTAATAAAATTAGTTTAAATTTTTTGTTTCATTGAATAGGGAAACAATATTTCAAGGCACATTTTACCTAACCATTTTGTAAGAAGGTATCCATAGGGATAACAATAAATTTCTACTCACAATTTTGCAAAGAAAGGACTAAACATTTAGAAAAAGAAACAGGGGGAAAAATAGCTAAACCTAAGCAAAACAATAAGATCATTAATACATACTGCAGATATATAGAATTATATCCACTATTATTTTTAAAACCATATTTATAGTTGACTTACTTTGCTCTTTTCTTGGCTAAATATTTTTGTGACTTTTCCCTCTTACATCTAATGAAATCTTTAGAGTGAGTAGAATGTTATAACTGATGTACTATTTTTTTAAAAAATAAAAAAATTACCTAGGAATTTTCCATAGAATACTGTAACTGGAACATTTGAATAGTTATGTAGACTAAATAAATCAATTGAATTTATGCTCCTAAGGCAGCTAGAGTATCCCAGTGCAGATTCTCAACTGCTGTAAACTTTACTTCTGTATCTGATAGCTGGATGGCAATTTTCTTGAACTGGGCATCAGACTCCTCCTTAGTTAGTTTTCCTGATATAGAAGCACAGGATTTGACTTGCAATATAATGAAAATATGGAGATATTTCCGTTAAGCATTAGGATTCCTTTTTCTCAATGGCAACTGTGTACTAAATGGGTTGTTAACATAGTAAATAAAAAACAGTGTATTTGTTGCTTTCATAAAGCTTTATACTATATGCAATACTTTTGTATAATTTTTATAACCCTCCACATTTTTGCAAGAGGCCAGTTGGCTGACGTTAAAAGGATGCATAAATTTTCTACATTGCTTCCTCTAGAGTGTGTGGCAAGGGTTCAATATTTGCAGCTGACTCTATTTAGTAGACAATAATTCAGAATGGAAAATTACACCATACTTACAGGTTGACACAGTTTAACATAATTGACAGTTCGCTGAGGAACATCCCAGATGAATTAGCTTGCACAGGGAATAGCTGTCTATCTGAAGGTTAAACTAAGGGCACATATGAAACCTTGATGTGCAAAGGTACAGCAACTTTGCAGAGAGATTACCTCTCTCCTGACCTCACTGCAATAAATACAGAGCCTCCTATATTCTTTTTCTGGGCACTTAAGTAGCATAAAAATACAAACAATAAAATGTAAATGCTCCTTTTATCGGGATATAAAACTATCCTGTGAGATATTAAAGCACTCATAACACATTTGTAATGTTTCTAAAATGCTAAATTATTATTCAGAATTTGACAGCCAGATAGTGCAGCAGCAGCAACAACTGAATCACACTTAGCATCTCTTGTTCTACCTTTATCTTAATAATATATATACACTGTTCATATATGAACCTTACTGCAGTAATATTTTTGAGTCTTTTGACAATGCATAAAAATGGCAAAAAGAAACATAAAAATCTGAGAAACATAGTAAGTATTATCATTTTGAAATATGTTGGTGTATTTCATGTAAGGAGCGTAGAGAGGAACCTTGGGCCAAGGTTTAATAGCAGTTTACAGAGAAACCAGCTGTTATAAAGAATATGTCAGGAGTTATTCAGACTATGTTTTTACAGAAATATTTAGCCTGAGATGTGTAATAAATAAATAAATAAACGTTAGACCTGGATGAATGAAAAGCTATATATTTTTGATGCTCTTTTAATTTTTTTTTTGTAATATTCCCAATTTAAGAATGTTCAGTATGGAATTCCAAGTATCTATTTTCAGGAAAAAGAAATCCCTAGAAAGTTTAATCTATGAGATGAATGAAGCCTCTTATTAGAAGTGCCTTCATTTGAAGGAAAGAAATCTATCTCGGAGTCTGTCTTCTCCAAATAGAATAGTAGTTTTAGAGGGATAAAACACATTATTGAAAAAATCTTAGTTAATATTGGTTGCTTACTTTGAAATTAACGGTTGTATGACATGTTTGAACATAACTTGTCTAAATACAGCCAAATTAAATAAAGGTCCTTGATAGAGACAAAGGGAGTGAGAACAAATTCAGGGAAAATTAAGTAACTGCTCATTAACTTTGGATAATTAAATACTTCGGTAGTTTTAAAAGATTTAGGATCCATTTTTTTTCCATCATTGGTTTACATATCATGTAATGTCAGGGACCAGATCCATAATTAAAATTCTTAAACAGAAGAAAAACACAGTGCTTAAATGGAAGATGGATTTTCTCCCCAAAAAGACCCAAAAAGAAACATTATAGAGGTAAGTCTATGCCTTCTTTATGAGTTCAACAAAAGTTAAGTGTTCAGTCTCCTAAAGTGAATGCCAGAACTTGAAAAGGTATCAGTAAGATAAGAATTTCACTGGCTGACCTGTGCTGAATAGTCAATTGGCAGTACTTAGAGCTTTGATGCAATTAGCAGAACGTGTCAGTGCAACCGGCACATTAAAGAAAAAAAAAGAAAGAAGTCCTTGTATTGTCATTATACCAAAATATTTAAATTAGTTCTCATAAATACTTTTCCAGATGCATTTTCATAAGGTAGCAACAAAGACTTCCTTACCATATCAATAGAAATTTATTAAATAACTCAAAATCTATTTTCCAATAGGTAAATTAATTTTTAATGGACAAAAAAAGGATACGTTTAATCACTGCTACCAGAAACCTATAAAAACTCAAAAAAAATTAATAATAGAAATATTTATATGTATATGTCAGTGTTGTGGTTCTGGTGCAGAACAGAGAAATAGTAAACCATATTTTAAATATATGACAATATATTGTGTAGGAAGTTTTGTTTGAACTAACTTTAAATGCTGAATTTCAGAGATATAAATTTCCAGTACATGGGACTAGCAAATCATTTAGGAAGTGCTTTTTGAGTTTGCATATGTGTGTAGAGGGAAAATCAAAAGGAAAAAAAAAAAAAGGAGAATAGAGGACTACATATCATCCAAAAAACTCTTCTAACATAAATTATTTTTAAAATCTTTGATTCTATGAAAATAATTGTCATGTAAATATTTATTAGCTCCTGTACTACTCAGTTTCATGGAGTCTTAATGTCTGGTTTTGGAAAAATTTGTTTTCGTGAGCCATTCCCTCTTAGTTATTAGTTATCACATCAGGAGCTATCCTGGAGCAAGGCCCTTGTGAACTGTTGGGGCAAAATCAATAGCTGAGGACGTTTTCTGCATTGCAAGATTACCCAAAGATGTCTTAAGAAATCCAGGGACTAATTCATTCACCCTCTGCTGTGGGAATATGATCAGTTACTCATAATTGCCACCCTTATGAAATTTTCCTCTCATACTGAATTCCTGACTCAGCTGTGGTATTTATTCAACAGCAGGATAAGTAGTAAGTTAATCAGCTCTCCCCAGAATTCTCTAAAGCAATTACATAATTGTTTGACATAGTTGATATCTCATGCGAGCAGAGGTGCTCAGTTCTAGGCAATCAAGGCAAACTTTGAGATTTCTGCCTGTTATAGGTGCTTTCATCACATATCAACATATTTCTAGTTGAAGGCTTGAAGAGAACAATCAGGAAGAATTAAGACAAATCCTGATAGATCAAATGTGTCAGAATAACTCTAGGAGCATCTGTTAAAGCAGTATTTTCTGTCAGATTGCCTACTTCTCTGTTTATTCTCCTCACCATTTCTACAGTAATTGTAATAATAGCAGTCATAGACATTCTGCAAAGCAAATGCAGCCTCTACCTACATTGTTGCCATTTGTCATAGAATTGCATTTGGATATCTTGAAAAAAAAACAAAAACAAACAAACAAACACTGCTTGGTGGAAATACCCTTTACCTGATAAAATATCTGAAAAAAAACCCACTTCAGAATATTAAACCAGAAGGAAAAGAAATTATGGGAAACAATGAGACCGTGGGCACCATAAGAATAAATATGATTTTTGCCTGTAGTGTGAATTTAATTGGAGACTCCAACATTGGGATGTGAGCCAGAGTAGAGAATTCTGAGTACCAAAGTACCAATAGAAAAGTAAGAGACTTTGAAAGATATTTTTCAAATGTAATTTCAGGCTACTTAACTACTTTTTGTGCTTTCATAATCTTTTCTCAGATTGTTAAAATAAGCAGGTAAAACTCTTTTGAATGTACTCACAAGTAATCAAAACTATTAAATTATTTTACAAGAACAATTAATCACTTTTCAGAAATTAATTTCTCTTTTGGGAAATTTCCGTTCCTGAGCACTAAGCAGGAAACCTTTAAATCACATCTTAAGTCTTTCAGGTTTTCTCCAGTGCATCCCCTATGCTGTTCAAATTTTAAGGTCAAGAAGTTCTTTCCTTTTTCTGTCTTGACCAAAAAGTGAACAATTTTTTTACTTTGCTGCAATCTTTTCTAAGCATTCCAGTGCACTTTTTTAAGGAAAGAAATACAAAATATAGATGTAATATGCTAAATAAAAGAAATAGTAAATATTATAAAAATGGATTGATTGAATCCTTAACATAGACATATGCTTTTCTGTAATTCAACCTCTTTCCAACATGAGCAGCGTGATAACTATATTCCGGAGCATATCCAGCAAAATATTCCCTGACCTCGACAGATCTGTTTATGAAATCCTATCCAATAACTTAAACTATATATTGAGGCTATGTTGACATGGCCTCCAAAAGTATTTCTTTAATGATAGCGTCAAGAGCAAAGTCACAACCCTTATGCATGTCCTCACAGTAGAATCTATTTTTTTATTACCTTTGAGCAGACTTTCCTACCTCTTTTTTTTTAAGTCCTTTTAATTGCGGCTCCTTGTACAGTCTTTTTCATTCAGGCACCAACTTCTAGACTGCTAGAACATCAATATGATATCGATACACTTTTTCCATATAGATATAGATATAGATATAGATGCATACATGTATATCTCATTCTGAAACATCGCAGAGGTGTTTTTTGTATACGAGTGACATTTTTCAATGAAGCAAAAATACTTAGAAATGTAAGGACTTCTATTGTAGTCAGCATCTCTATTTATTGACATTGCAGCAGTTTTGTATATATTTGAGAGAAAGTGGGTGTAAACGAGTTATTTCATTGCAACACATACGGAAAACAAGGTATTATAGGAGTACTAACATTACAAAGTCAAGTCACCATTACACTTGATGGGGCCCTTCTACCCTGGAGATGGCTGAATGCTTGCCTGCCCTTGGGAAGCAGTGAATAAATTTTGTGCTTTGCTTCGCTTGCAGGCACAGCTTCTGCTTCACCTATTAAACTTCCTTTAACTCAGCCCATGAGTTTTCTCACTTTTACTCTTTCAATTCTCTCCCTGATCTCGCTGGTGGGGGACTGAGAAAATGGCTGCATGGTGCTTAGTTGCTGGCTAGGTTCAAACTAAGACAACAGGATAGTTCCATTCTTTCTTAAGAATCAGCTCTCTGGAAAAAAGTCAAGGAAGGGACATATGGACTGATTAATATTGGTTGTAAGTGCAAAAGTAGCAGGAGGGTTTTTCTCCTTTTTCAATAGCAGTTATGATTGTAAAACAGAACCAGCAATTCCTAGCATGGCAATTCCTTCTAAGACACCTTTAGAGACAGCTCAGCAAGATTATTTCAGCTTTTCTCAACAGCTTTATCTTGCTCCTTGGTTCACTTCTGAGCTTCTGGGAATTATATGCATTAGATGCAAAGAATTCTAATGCCTCTGCAGGAAACATCTCTTCCTTATTGTCTTGTCAATAGTTTGCTTCCAGTGCACTAGTGATGAGGAAAGAGAGAAAAAGAACTGAAAGTCTTTAGCTGTGCTTAGCTGTAACTGATTTTTCTTTTTGAGGTTAGACGCCAGCTCTGAAGCTCTAGTGTGGGTTTGTTTTTTGGGTTTGTTTTTTTTTTTGTTTGTTTGTTCCTTGGGTTTTGTTTTTTGAGGTGTTTTTTTGCAGTTATTCATGTTGTTAGTGGTGCTCCAATAACTCTGGAAAGAGCATACTGGAGCTGGTGAGAATGTGCCTGCGTTACCACATGCTTCAGAACTCAAGGGCCTCTGGCTTAAAGAAATAGTCTGCTTCATATTATGACATATTACTCTTTTTATATTTACAAGTTTGAGAGGAAGCTTTTTATTTTCTTTTTCAAAGTTACTTGCCTGTGGCAGTAAGCTTAGAAAACATAGTTGTATCAAACAGCAAAATAGCTGCCGACCACAAGAGATTTCAAAGTCAGCTATGTAAACCATAAACCAGGGCACTCTCTGTTTTTAAATACCAGTCTCCTAGTGGAATCTATAATTTACGTGTTTTTTTTTTTTTTATTATTATATTCCTATAGCTAGCTTATTCCCGTTTTAATTTAAGCGTCCAGACTCCTAATAATCATTTTAAAAACTCAGCTAAAAACCTTTAGGAAAAACATGATAATTTGGTGTACATATAGACCTTGAAATCTCCCTTCTAGGCCATGTGGCTGAATGGCAATTATCTCCTCTTGAGCTGGGACACCTCTCAGGGTTGCTCTTTGGGGCAAAGAGACCTTATACCAATGGCAGATCTTTGTATGAGCTCAATTTCTGAATGGATCTTTAGATGAGTAATGCCTGAATTGCTGCTGGATTGCACACCAGGTAACTCTCTCCTTGAGCAAGGAGACCTCTAAACATTAGCATTTTCTTAACTGAGACTAAGAAATCCTTAGCAGAGAGACCCCTATCTTGCCACAAATCTTCAGTAAGTGACTGATAGCATGCTGAATTAATACTAATTAAATTAATACTCAATATTTACTATTATAAACTTTGTATAGATAATTCCACTAGACAAACTATTGTCTAAGCTGAGACTAAGATTGGGACCTAAGATTAGCTGCACCTTAGCTCCAGTGGTTTAAAAAGCAAAGGTTTGTACTCTGAACCTCATTAACTCAACACGAAGTTTTCCTTACTCATTGTATTTCTTCCATGGCATAGTCAGTAAGATCCTAAATTAGGATTCATGACAAGAACTAGAAGAATTAGAGGTATCACAGGTATATAAATCTTACTTTTGATGTATTTGCTTTGCATATGATTCATCTTTCTTTAAAACTCAAAGTCAGAACCCATTACCTACCTCTTTATACTTCTACAGTCCATGGTAACCCTCCACGTCTCCACAACAGGGCTATGCAATTGACTTTCTTTCACCAACTTTTTGGTCTAGTGGAAATATTTGAACTGAATGTGTTTCTGTAGGACTTAGGGTCAGCATGCTCTCACTTGCAAAAATAATCTGTATTTCACAAATACAGACTCATAAATCCAAATTACCACTAGAAGTTAAAAATATCCCCCATATACTTAGGCAAGAAATCTAAAGACATAGATGATATCCTTACTTTCTTTTAATAAAGAAACTCAGTGCATAGATCCTGAAAAAGATTCTGAATGAAATGAGTTTAGCATCTAACTTCAATCTTAGGTCTGATGTATGTGAGGTTTATTAGGATACTATAGTCATACAAGAGCCTGGAAAAAATAAATCTTTTGATACACATTGAGGTGACCTGAGGCCACAGGTATGTAATGGATGGAGTTGATGCATTATTAACTCAATAGAAGGTGAAAACAAATAGGAATTCCAGCACAAGTGCACTTTGGAATTTTTGTTGCACAGCACTACACATGCTGTAGTAAAAATGACAGCTTAAACTTCACAGTAGTGCTTTTATTTGTTGCTAGGTTGGGGGTTTTTTTCACTTTTGTTCCATTAATGCTAGGTTATTACACATGAAAACTAATATGAGTGGAATGTCTTCCAAATGTATGCATAGGATGAACTAAAAATGAAAAACATATAAGGCAGATTTTACATAGTACTATAACAACACAGCTGATGTTGCTATTGATATTGCTCCAAGATTTACTAAGCAGCTGAGTATGAAGAAAACAAGGAAAACTTCATACATAATTATCAATTAATTACCTAAGAGCTCTTTCTTTATGTCTTAATGTATCTTCAATTTTAAAATTCTCTTTCGATGTGAAGCTTTCCATATTTACGTAAAAGTTGGATTAATAATTTTTATTGTATCACCTGAAAATTAATTTACCATTTTCTGAGGTTTATTATTAATCAGCTCTTAATTCATGGAATGTACCATGTCATTGTGTCAGGACTGCCATTACAATACCAAGACAAAGACCAAAAGTACAAAAAAAATTACAGTTAAAGCAAAAGCAGTTATTGAAATTAATCTCAAAGTTTACTCAATCTCTGATGTAGAAAATGAAATATGAAAATAAATCTTAGACAAAAATTACTTCAGATTCTCCTCTTCAACCATTACAAGCTGATGTGGACTCAAAATTTTAAGGTCATTTAAGCACCTCAGTATGTCTGACAATTCAGACATATATATATATATATATAATATATATATATATATCATCTTATCCAGTAAGTCACCAATCAGAGCTTTCAAAAGCACTCATGGGTTGAATACATATGTGGATGTTTAAAACTCCTGAAAATCTTTTCCTCATGAGACAAAAATGGAACTTTGTGCTTTTGCCAGGGTAAGGATGACTGGTAATGGGAAATAGGCAACTTCATCTTAAGTGTGCCTTTAATTTGAAATATATAGGAGGTAAGCAGGGCATTTTTATGGTCAGAAACAGACTCTGAAGAACAAAGAAGGTAGTTAAGCAGCAAAAGAACTTCCTAGAATGAGGCAAGTTTGTGTCTTGTCAATTATTCAAACTTAAACCTGATATCATTCATCTCTGCAGAAAAATCCTGATCTGAGGGGAAAATTTACTGTTGACTTCAGGCTGAAGCATATAGTTTCAGATAAATTACAGTATTTTTTGCCTAATTTGTGAAATACCTCTACTGAAGAAGTTTAGATTTTTGTCTCTGAGTTACTAAAAATAAAAGATAGACTAGGAAGGTGCAAAAAACACTGAATGACTCGAATCCCAAAAGAAAGTAAAACTTCTTAGGTCAGAGCTAGCACCTGATTTTCTACATATTGTCTCAGAACTTGACAAAGAATGTTATTTGAAGGAGAAAAAAAACACTTGAGACTGCTCACCTAATCCATAAAAAAATATTAAATTCACTGAACATTTACATTAGCAGTGCACAACCGGAGTTGGATTTTAAGTTTCCATCATTTCATACGAATGTAATGGTCATTGGCCTTTAATCCTTTGCTGGTACTTCTCTTCCCTCATTGAACTCTCAGGTGCAGAAAGGAGGTTTTATATCTGTATTCAGCTTTTTATGAGTTAGGGGTCTAAACTAAGCAGACTCAAGGTAATTAAGAAACACACATATTTAGGAACAAAAACATGTGCTACAAGCAGTTGAAGAACCAGTAAAGTCATTGACTCCAAAAACATCTGGAGAGAGACAGATTTTTTAACAATATTCCCGTTTGGACTTTCATACTTTTATCAGTTGTCTAAATATTCTGTTGTTTCATTTGTGTTGGTCGGTTTTGGGTTGTGGCTGGTTTTTGTTTTTTTTTTTTTTTTTTTTTTCCCTTTTGTCTCTACAGCCCATTATACATTCTACTCTTCAGTGTTAAACTGATGGAATTTTTCTGTAGTGATATAAAAAAATCGCAAACCAGTGGGCTTGTTATTTTATAGGACTATCTAAGGGTTTGTTTTCTTACATACTGTACTTTACATATTTGATTGAGCCTGAGGATGGTTACGTCTAATGGGTAATTGGGTAATGTCCAGTGATTGATTTTTTAAAAGACTTTCCCACTCTCCAATTAGAGCATCTTAGCAAGGAATTGTACTCATATTAGTGCAGGTATTACATCTAAGGTGATGATCATTTTGTTTTCTTCAGTTGGCAAAAAATATATGCCACATGAATACATTGTGAGCAGTAACCATGATTATTTAACTACAAAACTATTAATACAATCTCAGTTCTTCAGCTTAGATATAGTAGTTTCCATTCTATGCTGTTGAATAATTTCATGGCATCCATTCAACCCAATTTTAATCTCACATTTAAGAAACTTAAACTATAAGTGGCTACATTTACATATTTGTATATCATAAAGAACAGTGCCCCACAAGTAATTATTTTCCCCCTTAAGTAATAGCATTATAAAGTGCACTCAGATTTTTCAGTCTGGTGAGATTTTTATTAGCTTTGTGTTTTAGATAGGCTGCATATTGTGTATACCATCTTCAATGAAATTTTACAGAATTAAATAGTTATATTCATTGCAGTGAAGTTGCAAATGACTCATATATTAATGGATAAAAGATCCTCATTATAAGTAAATGAAGAATAAGTAAAATAGCAGGAACATAATTAAACTATGGAACTTTTCCCAGTTTTGCATGACATTTTGAGAAATTAAAAGTGTAATTGCTTCAACTTTTTGAATAGGGCTAGCACCAGATTGAAGCCTACTACAACCTAGTTGTAGTAATTATCCACAATGCTCTCTGAGGTTCTACTCACTTATATTATTATACCATGGATTTAAAAGAAATCACTCTAAAAATATAGCATATGGAGTTGAACTTTGGAAAAGTCTGCAGGGAATTGGCAAATAGTAATGTGCAAAATGTCCTGAAGTAATCTGTCAGGATTCTGTTCTGTAAAGGGTTGTTGAGGGTGAACTTAGTCTCACTGTCTGTGTCATTGATAAAGCTATTGAAAAGCAGCAGTCCCAAAACAGAGCCCTGAACACCACTCATCACTGGCCTCCATCCAGCCAATCCCTTATCCACCAAGTAGTCCACCCTTCAAACCTGTGTCTTTCCAATTTGGAGAGAAGGATGCTCTGTTGGATTGTGTCAAAAGCCCTACAGAAATCTAGGTACATCAGTCAATCTTCCCTTGCCGACCATACAGTATCCTGGGGGGTGAATTTCTAGAGTCCCACAAAGTTATTTTTACCATTTACATAGAAGCATATAAACACAATAACTTAACAGGGAAATGTGATAGTTTGAACTTAACAGATCTTCAATCTGTTGCACTTTTCCACTGCAGGAAGTAAAGAAAGAATGTGAAATTTTAAGCTCTTAATTGTTTCCTGTGGTTCAGGTGACTGTGCAGGCAGTTTCCTGAGAGAAACATATTTAAATTCTTTGCAGGCACCCAGTATCTCTAGTACCCTTTAGTTGCCTTTGAGATAGAAGTACAAAAACAGTCAAAATAAAATGCAATATTAATATAAACGAAAGAGGTTTATCTATCAACTCCGAAATAATGGTTAAATAGGAGAACTTTCTCTTACACTGAAATACAAACACCTGTTGCACAAGAGGTGGGTGGAGAAATAGTATATTGAACCTCTTGCTGTTGTTGAGCATGTTCTGATTCACTGATTCTGAAAGCGGGATTTCTATACTTTGTCTGCCATATATTAAGTTGTTGATCACTCCTTCAGACAGAGATCTCAATTGAATTTGTCAGGAAATCATTCTGAATGTAAATAGAGAAATCCATAGCAAAGAGTTACTCCCAGGTTCTCCAAGATTATAACAGAAAAAAGAAAATGTTTATAGATTGGAGGAAAAGGAAAGAAGCTTCGGTCTTGGTGAAAGGTAAGAGTATACCCCGGGCTGAATGGTACTTGAGCATGGCTTATATTTTGCTACAGAAAACACGTTAATTCTCAAGATGAAATCATGTTCAGTGATGACTTTCCTAAGCAATGTATTTTTGAAGGAGAACATAATGGCTGTTGCTTCATCTTCCAACTGCAACCTTATGCCCAATCCTGAAAACATCTTCGAAGCACTGGATATAAAGCAGTATAGAGTATTATGTTTCTTCCACCCTTACGAAACACTGCATGAAAACAATGTCAATCTGTGCTAAGGATGGAAAGACATCTTCAGCTTGGAAATGGTTTGGGTTTTTTTTGAGATAAGTTACACTCTTTAAATTTTAATATAGGTGTAGTATTTAACTGTGCAAAACCCTTATGGAGTATGTTGATTTCCTCTAAGTTTCAGGAAAAGCATATCTATATTCTATATTATTTGTAGTCAAACCTTGATGAAAATGCTCACCATACAGATTTGGATACTTTTTTCTTAAATTGTTAATTAATTTTCTGGTTTTTGTATCAAGCATCATCTGATATCTTCCACTAGTAACACATCTCCTTTCAGAAGGTAATGGAATAAGTGTATGAACTGAAATGCACAAGAGAATTCACTTTCATATTATAGTAAATTTTTCCACAATATTCATTAATATAACTGAAAGTAGATTACAGTTATAATGGTACCTTTGATACAGCTTGAAAAAATGACTTTGATATTTGTATCACTAAC
>NW_020956660.1:30256-38147 GCF_003031625.1 Empidonax traillii | reverse complement strand
ACATCTCCTTTCAGAAGGTAATGGAATAAGTGTATGAACTGAAATGCACAAGAGAATTCACTTTCATATTATAGTAAATTTTTCCACAATATTCATTAATATAACTGAAAGTAGATTACAGTTATAATGGTACCTTTGATACAGCTTGAAAAAATGACTTTGATATTTGTATCACTAACATTGAGTCTTATTTTCCTGTTCTGCCCTTTTGACGAGTTTTTTTTTTTGGGGGGGGGGTTGTTTTGGGGTGGTTTTTTTTGTTGTTGTTGTTTTTTTGTTGGTTTTTTTTTTTTTTTTTAATAACTTTTCTACTGCTACACTACATTGCAAGGGGGAGTGGGGAACCCCGCAATCTATTCTCATTACAGAAAATAATCAAGTTGGTCTACTAATTCGTGGTGATGTATTTTTGATACTTAATGTCTGGATTTCTAAAGAAGGAAATAGTTTACTTTGGAAGAGTTTATGGATTATGATGGCAATTCTTTCCCATATTTTAAGCTTTGAAGAACCAAAATAAAGGTTTCCATGGCAAAATGAAACTTTGTTATTGAACTAACCTTTCAAATGTAACATTACATAATTTATTGTAGATAAGAGAATTTCTACGTACCGCTTGCTAACATGACTTGTTTGTGTATCAGTCAGACATTTCATTCTATTCAATATATAGATGTTCAGGTGTTCTCCTGTCATCTCCTTGCCTCACCTCGCCCCTTGCCTTGCCTTTCACCTCACCTCACCTCCCTTCCCCCCACCTCCCCTTGTCTCCATTCCTATGGAAAATAGAAATTTGGGAGCCTAGTTACCGATGTAAGAGGAGAGAATGCAAAAAACACTAGACTGAAATCTTATGGTAAAAACACTGAGACCTTATATGCAATGTACACTAAGATTCTATCAGTTACACTGCACACATGAATTTTATACAACACATCAGTCTTTCCTTCTAGATACCAAAGATTATAGATTAGATTTTGCTCATATCTTGTCCATTTATTTTTTATTGTGATTAGATAACTGCTCATTTATCTTCTAGGGACTTTCAGTGAAAAAGGATTGCCTGTCCCATAATTTTTGGGTTTTGGAATGTCTCTTGTACCTAATTTTAGGTTTTATATTAAATTACTCAAGAAAGCATATGGAGATACTAATGCATAAACAAAACTCATTAAGTGTCCTTCCTAGATCTTTTATGGAACTCAAAGCAGTTTACACCATTACCTAAAATTATTAACACCAAAAATATATAGAAAATTGTCTTTGTAAGAATCCTTTTATTCCACTTGTGGATCATGCATTTCTTTAACATAACTGAAAGGTTATTTGAATGAATACTTTCCTTTGTTTTCTTTCCCATTTATTGTGGCTTAATCCCAGCTGGCAACTAACCACCTTATAGCCACTCACTACCTCCCTCACAGAAGGACTGGGGAGAGAACCAGAAGAGTAAAGGAGAAAGTTAATGGGTTGAGATAAAAAGCATTTAAAGTTTGACATAAAATAAAAATAATATATTGTAGTGAAAAATGAAAATAAAACAGAGAGACAAGTAAAGTGCAAGAGAGAAAAGTGATGTAAATGAAAAAAAATGCCCACCACCAACTGAATGATGACCAACCAGTCAGTGAGCAGTGGGCCCCCATGCCAATATTCTCCCTAGTTTTACTGCTGAGCATGATCCCATGTGATATGGAATATCCCTTTGGTCAACTGGGGTCAGCTGTCCCATCTGTGTCCCCCCCAATTTCTTGTGTATCTCCTGCCTCCTCACTGGTGGGGTGGGGTGAGAGGCAGAAAAGTTCTTCACTATGTTTAAGTGCTGCTCAACAGTAGCTAAATCATCCCTGTGTTTATCATCAGTTTTAGCATAAATCTGAAACACTATGAAGAAAACTGACTCTATCCCAGACAAAACCAGCATATCCTTCTCTTTCTTTTTCTGTTATGGCCTCTTGGTGTGTATGTACTATTTTCGATGACATAGGATCAGATAGAAAATTAGCTAAACAATGTGACTAACTACTAAACCTATTCTTCAAAACCATGCAGTTCTAATGTATGAAACATTGCTCACTTGCCAAATATGCTGATTTGATGATCATGAATCATGATGTGGAAGGTGACTTATGTATGCAAAGAGGAGTTATCATCCTGACCTTGCCAGTGATTCCCTGGTGCTTGTTCACTGAGAGCTACTTGCTTTTATATAGAAGCAATTAGAAAAAGAAAGACACAACAGTTTTGCAAAATGCAAATCCTATCTGACTATGTAGAACATAATCTTTGTTTTGGTTGGAAAATGCTATTTGTACAGACATTTTTAATCCATGCAAATCTCCAAAGAGGAACTGGCTTTCTGGGAATATAGATATCCTTGTGTGAACAACTGTATTTATTCTGGAAATGTCCACCCTGTTGTCCTAGATGTGCCACAGATCTGTGGCTTTTAAGAGGCAGGCAGCAAAGAGGAGTGTGTTTTAAATTCATTGACTTCCTTGGATATGAATAAGTACACAATCATTTTAACAGAATTGGAAGAACAGAATCAAGAACTAATAGGAATGCTAAAAGAAGTGAACAAATCTTATGGCAAGATCTAACTTCTGGCATTTAAATTGTATTCAAGTTTGTGGCATGTGGAAAGACAACGTCTGGATAAATATGCTTTACATTTCAGGTGGTTCTAAGCAATGCAAAGCAGCTTTCCCAATAACTGTGTCCAAAGCACTGCAAGACATGAGTTTAAATTTAGAGCAACTCATTGTCATCTTTTTACAACTAAGACAATACAAATTAATTTGTTTTGTATTTCTCTCCTGGTGTGTTTTCTTTTGTGCTGTTCTTTGTTTTGTCTCTTTAACAACACAAGAAACATTTACATTGTTTATTGTTCCCTTTGTCAAGTTGTACATTTATCAGCATGAAATACTTCACAGACCTCATTCCCCATACAGCAGAACATGGAATCAGCTGCTCTCAGGGACTTACACTGCAGGTATGTTCACTGTACCTTCCACAGGAAGCAAATGAGGGATACGGACAACTTCATATGTCAATTTAACATGTGTAAAAATTCCAACATATGTCGAAAAGTCAGTTTTCCTGCTTTGACTTGATTCATTAAAAAAAAAGGAAGAGTTGAGTAGTTCAACAAAGAAAGGAGATCTTGTGAAATATCTTGTGAAATTTTAGGAATAAAACAGTTTTTATAAATATTTATATACATATCATGGTCAACAAACATCTTTACAAATATCTGTGAAGAATGCTAAAATCACTATGGTATTGATAATATTAGCTTTTATGGACTATACTCTTTTCTCTGAATTTCCTCTTTATAAGATAATAATATTGAGTTCATTTTACCTTTTGTTTTATCTCCAGAGGAACCTATTTGATTCTGTTAATTATAAAACTGTTCAGGCTTCTGCTTATTCAAGTATTTATAGCTTCTTTCATGGTGCTTCCCAATTTGTAATCATTAATTCTTACAGCATTTTTTGAAGAAGGTATTAGTAACTTCGTTCTGAAGATGGCATAAAATTAAATACTGGAAGTCTGAAGATAAACAGGTTGATGATTTCTGGCTAGGGCAAATACATACAGCAACATGTTCTACTGTAACTTAAGAAAACAAACAAAACCCCATAAAATAAACAAACAAAACACACCAGAACCAAACAATAATCCTACATGATTTCTTTTTCTGGATTAATTATGTTTTTCTTTCTGAAACTTTCACGATGTCTTGTAGGACGATTAACTCTTCCAGTCCTCAGAACATTGAATTATTTATTATGGAGTGCTACTGGAAAACAATCAAAACTTCCATAAGAGATAAGAAAATACTTTGAAAAATTATTATCTCACTCACAGATGTTTCATTTAGTTGATTGGAGGTTTGTTGTTTTTGTTGTTGGTGGTGGTTTTTTGTTGTTGTTGTTGTTATTGTTGTAGTTGGTTTTGATTCATGTATACAGAATATGAAACAATTACTGTTATAATTTGTCACCGTTCATAGGAACAGAGGTCATGTCAACCAGAATGCGTTGAAAAGTTAATAGCTACACAAGAAAACTATTATAAAACCAATGAATTTACCTTTCCTATTTCATAGTCCCCACTTTTCACTTCACTCTCATCTTCCTATACTGTTAAGATCCACCTAACCCTAGACTTCACCCCTTCATTGCTGTTCTCTGGAGCCCATCAAGGATGGTTGTGACCTTTAACTACCCAAAAGAGGGGGTTGCCATGACCCCCTACCTCAAAGTCTTCCATATCATGTTCCTCTCCAAGGTAGCTGTACTTGAGCTGCCTCTGTGTGGCCTGAGAAAGTCCACTGACAATCCATGGCAATTACCTGAATTCACAGCAGATCCCCTGTGAGATCAGATCTCTAAGTTGTGAGCACACACTGCACTGGGAAAAAATTCCTGGATGGCAGTAAAAGGTCCTACTGCCCCTGTGACAAGACCCCTCTGTGGCTACCCCCTACCTGCCCATGGCCAAGGCCCCACTGCAGCTCCCTGGGACCATCATCCCCTTAACAAGTGATGCTGAAAAAGGACCATCCTTCCATTCCCCTGGCCCTCCCAAGGCTGAAAATGGGCAGCTGCCTTTCTAGAATATTTTGTGGGATTTTTTTTCTAAAAATGTTTTTGGCATTTTATAGTAAGAAGCAAAAGCAGAATGCACACAGGTAGTCTTTATAGAAGGTAAAAAAAGCATTTGTCCTAGTTGAAAAACCTATAGGATTTAGGAAGAGGTAGAAACAACCTTTTTCCTAATTACTTACGAGAAATAGTTTGTTTCATTATATCTTTGTGAAAACATCAGTCTAATAGATGTACTGCGAGAATGGCCTGTCATTCGTAATGAGAAAAACAAATGAATATTGTGATTTCTGTTCTATGATTATAAGTTGAATAAGATGTCAAGCTACTCACCTCCATCAAATGCAAGATAATTCCACCCACATAGAGAAGTGTTTTTTAATATTTGAATAATTTGGAAAAATAGAAAAAGCATTTATTTTTAAGATGACTACAGAATTTATGTAATTCCACTCTTAGTAGAGGATACAAGTCTTTAAAACTTGTATTTTGAACTTAAATTCATATTTTCGGTTAAATTTCAGTTACTCAGTGAATGAGTTGTATTCTGAACTTTACTCAAGCATTAAAATTAGGGTTTAGTACAAATTTTTCTCCACCAGCTATTGTATCCTAAGACATTGTAGATGGAATACTGAAGAAGACCTAAATACTAAAAACAGAAATATGCATACAAAACTGATAAAAGTCACTTTAAAATAGTAGGCCTTGATCTCTCTTCATAAAAAACTATTTTAATTTTTAGAAACCAGAATTATTCTAAATTTATTCTAAATTTTATTATGAAATGTGAAATTTTAGTGTGAATATTAAGTATGAGCATTTAGTGGTGTGCTCATATGTATATTTAGTATTAAATTTATGCCCGCATATATTTAGCATCAATAATTAAAGTTATTTAGTACTTTGGAAAAGTATTGTAAATTTTGCAGCAACCTTTATTTATTCAGACAACCTCAGTAGTCTATCTTATAACAACACTAAGACCTAGTGTATTTCTGACAATACCTTCTTTTTTTCTATTGATGAGTTTTCCTCCCTTCTGAAGTGTGCTTTGAAGTTAGATGGTTATCCCTTATTTGCAAGTTACTGAAATCTTCTTATACAACTTTATTTTTCCTTTTTAGTATCAGCATCTTTTATTGTGATTCACTGCTGTGCTAAGGTTAGCATTGCATCAGCAGTTTCTGTGACCACAAGAACATCGTTTGTTTTAAATGTTATCAAATGGTTTTGTGACACTACTGCAGATGGTCTTTACAAAAGTTTTTCAGATTAATAGTCATCTTATTTTCCTGTTTGTTGTGGCTTTGTTAATTTGCCATGAATGATGGATTCTTGGAGGCTGTTCAAAGGAATACAACCATAAAATTTACATTTTGCCCTTTTTTTAATAGCTTTTCAAATATCTCTATTGCTGATTCTTTGGTTTAGTCAATAGTGACTTCATAATATAATGCATTTCCATTTTCTTTGTGTACATCTCTGAAATACACAGCACAAAAGAGAAATTAGGTCTTAACCTTCAGTGTCAAGGAATTGAGGGTAGAAAAAGGCCTCAATAGCCTGACCCATGGGACCCATGAGGAATCCCAAGTCAACCTCCTGTGGCCTTTGGACCGTATCCCAGTGATGCCAGAGCACGGTGGATCTCCAGCTCCCCATAGCCCTGCCCTGCCTGCCCATGGGCCTTGGTGCCCAGAACCCACCCACAGGTCTACATCCCAGCCCAGCCTCAGGCCATTTCAGTCCCAACAGGGATGTCTGATGCCTTGGGCTGGGGCTGCCTTGGTGGTGTCTCTCTGGGGCAGTGGGATGGGCCCTGGGTGCCAGCTCTCTATCCTTTAATGAACTGTCTGTTTGCACAGGACCAGGACACTAAGTTGCCTCCTATTCAAATCTTATTACAAATGTGGAATGCCTGCCTTAGTCTTGGAAAGCCACTGGCCCTTCACCAATTAGTGCGAAGAAATTGGAAGTTGGAATGGTGCAGAAGCCGCATATTGGATCTACAGATGTGCTTGCATGGACTACCTTTAAGATTGTCTGTTCCAAATAGTTACTATCCTGATTTTTTTTTTTTTTTAATTTTTGATGCTTTTACATCAAGGGGAAAAAAATTCTTGATATCTGCAGAAAGAAACTTTAATAAGTTAACAAGGGTGTGCTTCCTCGGAGAAGTAGAAAAACAAAAAACAACAACAACAAAAAAAGCCCCTCTAAACATTGCAAATACAAAGTTAATTTATTGATAGCGGACTCTCCCTGTGATTATGCAAAATACAGTCAGAATCAACACCTTATTGATTAGTGGAAAAAAAAGAAGGCTGGTAAAACTAAATACAAAGTTCCCTGCAATCATTTAAAAAGTAATTCAAAGTAATCCTCAGATTTCCATTCCTTCCCTTTGGGGTTTTTCACAGAGTTTTCTAGTTGCCCATCCCCTCATGCTGACTACACATTTTCTGCCCTACAAAACTCAATCAGCAGGCTGTCAAAGTTCCTAAAACATTGTGTATGGAAATATGTCAACTTTTCCCCCTTAATTTTTAATTCTATGTGCTGAACTAGTCATCCTAGTCTTACCGTACAATCAATAAAACCAGAAAAAAATACTTCTGGGGAACAGTTAGTGTACCCTTTTTCAGGCAGTTATCTTGGGATTAAAAGAATCACACTCTGAACAAACCCTTGACAGTTAAGTGACTATAATGGTAGCCTGCAGTGCCTAACTCGGATGTACGTGTGCATTCTAAACATCTGGAATTAAGAGACGGATTCCCGTTTAAATTCCTAGAGAGCTTGCTGAGATCTAAAACACGATCTACGAAATGAAAAAAAACAACATCTGGCATGGCTGATTTCATTCAGTTTGGAAGTTAAGTTGCCTCATATCTGGTTAGTATTCATACATCAGTTTGGCTGGTTTTGAGCCAGTGATTTATCATAGAATCGTGGAATGATTTGGGCGGGAAGGGACTTTTAAAGGTCACATGGGCCAAGACCCCTGCAATGAGCAGGGACATCTTCAACTAGAAATGTGAATTTCTTTAGCAATAATTCTAGTTTAAGCAGCCTGTAGTAGACTGTTATTGCTATAGTTCATCTGAAAAGAGATGTATCGGTCATTGGAAGTGCAGATAAGCACTAAGCTGTATAACTGAAAGTACAGCAATTTATTAACTTCAATCGTCACCCCCACCCACTTCCTCCTGGCTTTTTTTTTTTTTTTTTTTTTTTTTTTTTTTTTTTTTTTTTTTTTTTTTTTTTTT
>NW_020956660.1:9202-29911 GCF_003031625.1 Empidonax traillii | reverse complement strand
TTTTTTTTTTTTTTTTTTTTTTTTTTTTTTTTTTTTTTTTTTAATAATTTTATTTTATCTTATGGCATTCTGGCGCAAAGTAAATGAACAGAAACAAACTTTTACAGAACACATTCAAGGCACATAATTTTCATAGCAGTTTCATTTCATTGTTAACAATTATTAAAATTAAGCCATTCATCAGAAGCTTGCTCAAGTTCAAGTTCTTTTTCAACTGTATTAAAGGGATAATGTTCTGGATATATTTGAAAGGGTCTGGATGTTTTTCCTCATTAAAATACATTTTAAAGCAAATTCATTGTTATCTCAAGACATCGAAGGGTGAGTATAAATTGTACAACATGTTTATTTCATAGACTTTAGTCAGCATTGATGTTTAAATATAAAAAGAAATAATAAAGTTTATTTTTTTCTCCTCTTTCTATTTATGCATCTTATAATTGTCTGACAATTGTTTCTCATAAAAAACAAAAGAAAACTGCATACAAATTGGATTTGCTAACATTAGAAATGAACTTGAATTATGTCTGAATCCCTAATAACTGTGTTTTCATTACATGCTAAAAGATCAAACTCTGTACTAGTTACAGATCAGTTATAAGTGCACAATCTTTATTATATGACAATTAAAACAAATGGATACATGCATTAACTTTAAATATCACCTATAGTTCAAGTCTGTATATATTAAAAATAGATGTAGGATTTGTCCTATCTGATATAATGTAGTTGGTTCTGTATTTGCAATAGCTATGTCATTTGAAGCAAACTATTCTTCATTTCTTCAGTGTTTTCCATAATCATGTATGTACAATGTAACCTTGGGAATTCCATAGATGGACAACAATCACAGTAGTAGCATGCAGGATATAAAGGTCAAAAATAACATAGCTTTTGGTGACTTTTATTCAGCCTTGGTCAATGGTCTCATATGGCACAACAAAACAATGATCAGAAACATTTTGCTAGTATGCGCAGTTTAGTGGTTGACACAAATTAATGGGATTTTAAAAAGGAGTCACTTCTTGGTCAAAGAAAAATAGTTTGTTGTGTTATCTATCCTTGGTAGTAATTTGAGAAGATATGAGAATATGACCAGAAACATAGAAGTAGACACGAAAGTATATCTGTCAATACCATCAGAGACTTTGCTACTATCTAACCTCTGTAAATGAAAAAAAGTTTTTCATCCCTGAAGGAGACATTTGAGTTCAATTTTAGTTTTTGTTTTATCATGAGTCAAGGGTCTGAAGGTCATTGTAATATGTTTTCTCAATTTATAGGAAAGTCAATCCAGTCTCATGTTACAATGCATGAGAAAGATTATGAACCACGGTAGCCTCCAACCTGTTGGGATTTTAGGAATACCTACTAATTTCTTATTATACTTTTAATTCAATTCCTTCAGTCATTGCCTAATCTCAAAATAAGAGTTAGAGATGAGTGTAGTCTGGAGAATGGGAAATGTACTGTAAAATTTACCTGCTTAATTATATCCCCTTATGTAAAGTGTTAGTCAAGAAGAGTCGACCAATACTCTAGATAGAGTTTACTCCTTGTTTACTCCTTTTGTTACATTGTTTACTCCTTGGCAGCTTGCTGTGGCTCTGGACTTTGAGGATGTGTGAAGTAGAAGAATCACTCTTTGAGAGCGCTTTTATTCTATGCTGCAATTAACTTGAAAACACATGAAATCTTTATTTCTTCTGACATTTCTCTCACTTCACAATGATCTGACCACAATGATTTCTAGCAATAGCAATATTTACTTTAATTAGACAAAAGAAAAGTATTCTCAATAACCACCCAAACAAATAACCTCCCCCAATCGTAACTCACAAAACTTCCCACCACCACTATCACTTTAATATTTACTCAGTTTATCCTTTAAATAGGATAGGTAGGATGTTATTCCAGTCTATGTTGGTTGTACAGTAATCAACTTTAATTTCTATCTTTTGCTGTAAGAAAAATCCCAAACCACAACTGTAAAGGCTGTTCACAGTGAGAGCCAGAGATCTGGTTAGCTGTTATCTCCACACAAGCACTACCCAAGATTTTTTGTGCTTTCTTTCTGATGTTTCTTCTCTCTTTTCTCCTTCCAGCCTTTTCCACTGCTGTAGACCTGCAAAATCCCTCTCTAGATGATGGCAGAAGCTGATAGTTTTTCACCAAGATCATCCAATGCAGACATCTTTATTTTTTCATCCACCAGTATAAGAAAGAAGAGTGCAAGTGTATGTGGAAGACAGACCTGACAAAACTCTTACGTGAAGAGTAAAACTACCACTCTGAAAAGAGATGTGAATTGATGATTATTCAACAGTTAAGAATGAAAGGAAAACCTTTTTTCCTCCTTTCTTTTGGTGGTAGTTTTCTGGTTTATTTATTTTAAAAAACCCCAATGTTTTTAGCTTTTGGAGTATATCTATGCTGCAACAAAAATACTGCTTTACTTTTTCTTTTAAATTACTATTGTAAGTGTTGGAGAAGGAGTTGACTGGCTTGAAAGAACCAGGTAGGAAGTGGTGGGGAAACAGACTGAGCTCTATGTAGGTGGGATGCTGCACTGCTCCCCCCAGCCCCTTGAGCCTTCTCACATCGTGCTGAGTAGCACACAAGCATTTGAAAGTCAGCTACTGGCCTGAACTGTAGTGGGGGTGTCGACTGCATGGGACCACCAGGAACATTCTATCTCTATGTAAAACAGGCATGAGACTTTGGTGCTGAAACTAGCATAGACCTGCCTGGAGGGCCTCAGGGGACTGGAACAGATAAGAGCATAGTGAAATACGTGCTGCATGACACACTCCACTACCCTGCGTTTAAAAGCTGTAAGACCATGTTGGATCCTAGGGTTGTGGCTGTCTACCTTTCTCTCTTCTTTCTCTTTCTTCTCCTATCTTCTTCTCCTCAAAATATATATTGTAAGCTGGACCAAGGAAAATTCCAATCCGTGACTTGTTAAGCGCCTTGTTGTATCTGAATATGCTAAAGTTTGCTAAGTTAAACTTTGCCAATTGCCTTATTCCATCAGAATGTTCTCAAGTTTTAAGTAAAAGTTGATTTCGAACTTCCTGAGAATTTTGTTGGTTCTTTCAAGCACTACCCAGAGTAAGTCCAAATACCTTCCCTTCAACCCACCAAGAAGACTGAGGCATTACAACTATCAGGAAAATCATCTATAGTTATATTAATTTTATTTTTACAAAAATGCACATGAAGGTGAATGAAATAGTCTAAAAGAATTAGCTCTACCAAGCAGTTAAAAACTTCAACCTATAAGGTCAGTCTTGAGGTGGAGATAATACAGATAAAATAAAAGTGCTAAAATGAGCAGTGTGGTATATAGTTCTTTTAGGAAAATAGGCCAGGTTCCCTCTGATAGACTTTGACAAAACTATAAGTAATAATTTACTTTCTTGAATGGAAAATGTTTTTTTCCTAATACTGAAAAAGGGAGCACTTATATTCATGATCCAAATTTAAAAACCCAAACTGTATTAAAGGAAGGGGAGGTTGAGATTTTTTTAACTGTTGAACATTTACATCCATAAATACAACACATTTGTCTGCTTGTTGCCAGTGACTGCCAGTCACTCATTTTAACTTCGTTTTAGTTTTGATTGGAGGAAAGGCATTGACTAACAGACAATGAAAAAGTCACTTCAAATTCTTCACATGTGCTGATTTCTCTAAAATGTCAATAATTTGTAGTGAGATGCTATTTCTTGAGATTCATTATCAGTTTATTGCTGGTATCAAAATCAGGATAGTTCAAGTGTAATGCTGAAAATGTTTGATTTGAAATTCTAATTGTTATCTAATCTTACTTATCCTAATAAATGTATTGCAAGGCTATAGTAGTAAAGTAGCAGACATGATAATGTGTAATTCAACTGGGGAAAAATTATTCCTTAGGCAACATAATGATCCATGAATTTCTGTTAATTGATGAAGTAATCCCAAGGGAAGCTCCCCAGGTATGAAAAAACTATTTCAGATTTAGTACAATCAAGGGGATGCATCTTCCTCACAATCTTTCTTACAGTTATATAGTTGTATTTATTGTGACACCCAAGAAAATGTTAAGCAAAATAAGAGGTATGTAGCTAATGTCTTAAAATGGTTATTCTTCCACAGTAAAAACCTGTTGCAGGTTATGAAAGAGGAATACTAGATTTAGAGGTTGTTTTGTAAAAAAAAGACATACTAGTTTTATTATGCTTTTAAGGTACACATTTTTAAAACTATTGTTTCTGATTTTCAAATTAATTTGTATTTTAATTTTTACTATTCAACTACTAACTGACTTCACTGCTGCAAAAGAAAATCAAGAACATAAAAAATTAATCAATACCTCACAAATAAAGGAAAACATAAATTGAATATAAACTGTAATATGAATGTCTGTTAAAGTGCTACATCTAGTCCAGCACTAGACACCAGATGTTTCTGATGAAGGAGGATTACCAATATGAGGGATTACTTGCATCAGAAATAGTATGGTCAGTAGGACTAGGGCAATGGTCGAGCCCCTGTACTTGGCACTGTTGAGGCTGCACCTCAGATCCTGTTTTCAGTTTTGGAACCCTCAGTACAAGAAAGACACTGAAGTGCTGAAGAATGTCCAGAGAAGGGCAACAAAGCTGGTGAAGGGTCTAAAACACAAGTCCTATAAGGAATGGTTAAGAGAGCTGGGGTTGTTTAGCCTGAAGAAAAGGAGGCTCAGGGAGGACCTTATTGCTCTCTAAAATGAAATTGTAGTGAGATGGTCAGTATCTTTGGCCAAGCAGAGAGCTATAAGACAAGAGGAAGTGGCCTCAAGCTGTACTAAGGGAGGTTTAGATTAGATATTAGGAAAACTTTTTCATCAAAAGGGTTGTCAAGCATTAGAGCACGTTGCCAATGCAAGTAGTGGCGTCCCCAACACAGGAGACAGCTAAAAGACGTGATGCTTAGAGACGTGGTTTACTGGTGGACTTGGTAGTGTTTTGCCATTAGAAACAACATTAAGGGTCTTTTCCAACCTAAATGATTCTGTGATTCCGTTTTATGATTTATATGAGGCGGATGCAAGAACAGAACCACACCAATCAGTGACATATAGTTTAAAATTTGTCTAATGTGCAGGAGGGGGGTACTTGGTGGATAGTCATTCTAAACCCCAGATTTCTGTTCTGCAATACATGCACTTCACATATACCAGTCAGGGTTGCAGTCCCTCCAAATCCAGTTCAGACTAGAAGCATGGATCCAGTCAAGCAGGATGGTCATTGACTGGAAAACCTGTTTATGTTTCCAATGTTTCAATCAGTCCTGGCAATGGGCTGATGCATCAGAGTGGGTCTGCCTTGGGCTTACTTCTCTACATGGCAGTGGGCAACCATGGATGTGGTCCCTTCCACTTTCAACGTGATATTCTTTCAACTACTTACTTTCATATGTCGAATTGTCAACAAAAGCCATCACAAATGTAAGAATGCCCTCAGAGATCTTATATACCTTTTGAATTCATATACTGAATTTATATCTTGGTCTTTTGATAGGTATTGTTTTACTGGTGCACTAATGATTTTTGAAGATTGAGCATATTCTTGCTACTCACTACACACAAAGGCAATCCAAATAACCATTTCTGAAAAGCAATGAACTTAAAATGTGAAATCCTAAAAACAAATGGAAAAGTTATAAGTAATTTAAATACCTCACATGTAATGAAACTGATTCTGTAAAGGAAACTACCAGTAAAATCAATATTGTAAGTTGAATTTATGCCCATAGTATCATAATATCCAGGTACCTGGCTTTTGAATATATATTTATTGTGTTCCTAATAAGAAAACTGAAGCAAGGTTGCTGTTAGCAAACCATCACATTCTTTTATGTTGTATATATACTATATTATTCATGATGTGGCTCTGAAGAATTCAGAAAATACTTTGGATATTCTTTTTTCTGGGAAACAGCGAAAGGATGCAGTTAAATCCACTTGAATTCTCCAGACAGCAAAAATATCAAAGGAATGCAACAAAATTCTGATAGCCATGAGCCTGATTTTACTGGTGTATATATTTCAGTCAGAACTTGAAGCACTGGGGTCAGATAGCAAATACCCTACAGGTTTTCTGCTGTAGATGAAATTGTAAACATCATTATCTTTTCAAAGGAGTTCAAATATGACAATCATTAACTTTCCACACTCTGCCCTGCATGTTAATTTGACAGGATCAATATGTTGCATCAAATTTGCAGTGCTTTTAGCACTTATTTTAAGGAAAAAAAAACCCCTCATAAATATATTAACATTTCTAGAGTGTATAATGAATAAATTTAATTAAACTTAACAGCAAATATTTCCAACATCTCAGCAATTTATATAGAAACATAATGAATTGTATAGTCATTATGCAATAATCATAGCTAGAATTGGTGGAAATGAAAATAAATTAATAACTTAAAGAGGTTTGATTAGGTACATCACATAATGACATGATAAAATTCTCCAACATTTAAATTCTCGAGTCCTTGCATGGTGTACAGTTGTATTCCAGCAGAATCTCGACACTAGTTTCATGATAGTACAGGTGAGTCTACAAGCTATGCAGAGAATTAGTAAGTTCCTCAAGGACTTCAGAATGCCTTGTAATCTTTTATTCATGCATGCAAAGGAAAGAAGAAAATACAAGTCTGAGTTGTATATGTAACCAGTTTGAAAATCTATTATTGTTGAAAATTAATCTATTTCTTAAAAAAATAACAAATGTATTTTGGTAGGTTATTCAAATTCCATACATTTTTACTAAAATACCGTATGCGTATCATATTTGTTATGAATTCTTTATCAAAATTGCAGTAACAAAAATGTATTTTTTAAATCAAAACCAAGGACTTTTTCAAATTTTAAAAACAGTGTTACAGTAAATTAGTACAGGAAATGTTGAGAGAAATTTATCTAATTCAAACTAAGTAGAAAAAAATGCTGAAGATTACAAGATCATTTTGCTATTCCTGGCAGCTTTGCAGATCATTTATCTTTGTATTTCCATTCGTGAATAGTTTGATGTTCAGTCTCATTAGACCTGAAGTAGTCCTCTCCTGCTTTGTTTTTCACTCATCACTATTTATCCGAAGATCAATAAATTCCATTTACCGAGACTCTCAGTATCAGAGTACCAAGGTTATAAAAGACATATTTTGAAATTGCAACTCATATTTCTTTTCATCTAACCTTATTCACATATGCAGAGCTAATACCCGATCTACTATTGACCTTGAGACAGATATGATTTATACTTATAAAAACAGTTTTCCTACACAAACAGTACAAATTAGACAGACATATACTTTTTTTTTTTCTTTTTTTTTTTTTCTTTTTTTTTCTCCCAGTTAAAAACATGGGCAAAATTGCGTAGGAAGGAAAGTGATTCTTACTGTGTTCTAGACCTGTTACTTCCAGAGTAACATCAACAGATGTTCATGTCCATGTTTTTCCTGGGCTGAGGACTCCAGAGCTAGATGCAATACGCTAAGTGGTGTCTCTCCAGATCAGAGTAGAGGAGCAGAACCACCTCCCTTGTCCTGCTGGCTATGCTTCTTTTGATGCACCCCAGGATACAGTTGGTTCTCTAGGCTGTGAGCCCACATTGCTGGTCATGTCCAGTTTTTTAATCCACCAGCACCCTCAAATCTTTCTTTACCAGGCTACTCTCAATACAGTCATCTTCCAGCCTGTATTGATACTACGTGATACCCTGATTGAGGTGCAGGATCTTGCATGTGGTCTTCTTGAATCTCAAGAGGCTCCCATGAGCCCTGTCCAGGTCCCTCTGGATAGCATCCTATTCCTCAGACATGTCAACTGCACCATTCAGCAGGGTGGTGAGGTTACCCAAAATCCCATCATCTACGTCACTGATAAAGGTATTAAATAGAACTTGTTCCAGCACTCATCCCTGAGGAAAACCACTCATCACTGATCTTTATCTGGACATTGAACTGTAGACCACTACCCTCTGGATGAGACCATCCAACCAATTCAACCAATTCCTTTACCGCCAAACAGTCCATCCATCAAATACTTATGTCTCCAAATTAGAGAGAAGATATTGTGGGAGACCTTGTCTAAGACACTACAAAAGTCCAGAGAAATTACATTCATAGCTCTTCCCTTGTCCACTGATATAGTCTCTTCATCATAGAAGGTTGCTAACTTGGGTCAGGCAAGAGTTGCACCAAAATAGGCATCTCCCTTGGACATCCAGAGAGACATTATGTTTGTATCTATGTCTTGAAAATCTGTAGTTAGTTGATTCTTAATATATTACCTACTAGGAAGACTTCAGCTTTATTATTTTCATAACTGTCCTTCAAATTCTGCAGGCAGCTGTTATACCTCTCTCTAGTCTCCTCTTTTTCAGATTAAGTGAGCTTAGCTCCTCCAAGGACTTCTTATAAGTTCTGTAGGCTCTACATCAGTGTATTACAAATGCATACATCTCAGAAACTGGGTTTTATTAAAATTGCAGCTATATCACACTGAGACAACCTTTAAATTTGTGATCTACATTTGTGTGTGTGTGTGTAAGTTCACAAACAATCTTCCAGGTAGTAGAAACTCTGCATTTATTAGAGTTGCATGTAATATGACTTAATGCAATATTAGTCAAGATTTAGTCAATTAGGCCAAGATTCATCACATTTAACATCTGGAGCCCAGTCACCTCTATATACAGTTAACAGGTCTCCAATGAGCATTTGAGGTATTCGGCTGACATGGACCCAAACTTTCGTTTTTATCGACTGTTCAAAGAGACTACAGTAATTAAGCTTTCCATGTAGATTGCACCTTAAGTACCTAAAATTTAATAAAAAGCAGACTTAAATCCCTGTTGAAATATCCTAATACAGATTAACACACATTTTATTGCACAGTAGTACACAAAAAGGCATTTATGAGGAAAGAGGTGGGTAATTTCAAACATTTATTTTTAATTACAATAAAAAATGGGCAATCTAGTTCACTGCTTGAGGTACTGGACTTTTTAAAAGTTTCTTTTTGTTGGGGGTAAGGGGGAGGAGGATTTTAGAAGATGGAAAGAGACAACTTCTGGCGATGTAGACCAAGCAGCATAAGACAAACAAACTGTCTCTGTTAGATTGTAAGCTCTCTCACAGGGGAGAGCAGGTTTCTTTTGATTGGCCAACGTCCAGTCAGAGACAGCTAGCCTTTCCAATTAAGTACTAAAAAGTTATCCAAAGATTCATGTATCCCCCTTTTTTTTATCTGTCAATCCCTAAGCCTAACCAATGCCCTGTCCAAGTTTTTGCATACCTTTCCCCTTTTTCCTGAACTTTCCTTATCTGCCTACAAAAACCTTCCATTTTGTAAAATAAAGTTAGATCAGCTCTTAGCACCCACAGCTGCTGTTCCTGCACAATTTGTCTCCTGAGCTCGGCCAGTAATTAATACTGGATGAGACAAAATACGATTCTGCCAGGAACTTAGATAAGAACTACAGCTCATCTGCAAGAATCTGCTAGTCTGAATGTGACCCCCTGAACCCCAAACCATACACTTTTTTAATTTAAAGATTGTATAGTAGAAAATAAGAGGAAAAGTAGTATCCATGCTGCTGTGGGCTCAGATAGTTATGTGCAGAATTAGGTTTCAGGTATTTTATATTAAAAAGTAATTAGATATAATAACAAAAAATAAAAAGTAAAAACAAAGTAATAAAAGTAATCAAATGTATAGTTTTCCTTTCTATTCCATTTTATACACCTGCTCTGTACTTCTGATTTCCCAGGGTGATTTTTTTTTTCATCAATCCTTTACCTTCACCAAGTAGCTTGTAGGATGATGCTAAGCTAACCTCCCTAAAGGTAGAAGGTTGTGGTTTTTTTGTTTGCTTGTTTGTTTGTTTAGTTGATTCATTGGTTGGTGGCTTTGTTTTTAATTTTTTAATTACATGCAGTAAAAAGGTGATGAATTTTCATATTCCACAACCTGGAATCATGGGGAATGTTTATTAAAGATGGATACCACCACCTATGTCTTAAGGAAAAAAACACAAGTGGTATCTTTGTAGGGAAAACATTGCTTTTATGGAGTGTGGCATAATTAGGTGATGGAGCCTTTCAGTATTTAAGAAGCCTTTCGGCTGTAGTGGGGTTCATTTTGATCCAAGTTTTATAATTTACCTCTAGTATCTAGTTTAAGTTATTTTTCTCTCTACAGTTTGTAAAGAAAAGTCAGAACCTAGAAAAGTTCACCCTGATTATTTCTGACATCTTACTTAGGAAGGGACAAATCACTATTGACAACAAGCTTAAATTAAATACTATCTGTTGGATGACCAATGTTAAATGAGATTCATTTCTCCTTCAGTTTGTGATGGTTCAATGAGGAATAGGCGAGAGAAAAACACTGATTTACTGCTTCTAATTAAACAAAGCATTTCTATATATGAGGCAGAATAGATCTTTTACTTGCCTAGGAACAATGAGGTTGAAAAAGAGAAAAAGAGAAGAACAAAGACTCCCAACCCTATGACACCTACTGAAATAGCAGCTGAATAGATTTTCAGGATCAAAATTTAAATTACTACATTCGTTTTTCTTTCTGGTTCTGATATCAAGTTTATTAATCCCTTACTAAATTCCACCCTCTTCTTTAAAACATTTTATCAGATGAAGGTTTTGAAGCTATTGTTCATTAGTTTCAAACTAACTTAAATCCCATTATCATCTTTTGAACATCAATTTCTTCTCAGAGTTCAGAAGAGAGTTTTATAACACACCTTATTGGAAGCTAAGTGTTTCCAATTTACTTTTATGTCTTAATGTATTTCAAAAATTTCCAGTGTTAACATTACAAAGAGAAAGTTGAACATAGAGAGACAGAAAGAGAAAAAATGAAATTTGTCAAACAACAGGAAGGATCTTTTATGCTGAAAAGTTCAAGTATATTTACAAAAGTGATTTTATCTCTGTGTCCATTTCTTCCCTACTGTCAGGCTCGCAATTTGGCTTCAGATATGTCATTGTCATTCTTCAGCGCAGAAAGTCTAACAGAGGCAGGACAATAAAAAAGGGGAAAAAAAAGAGAGGTCAAGAACATTCAAGGAAACTAGTTTCTTTTGTATTTTGGACAAGTTTTAAACATGCTTTCATACTAGGTGATAGGCAGAGGCCCATTTTCTGCAAATTGCTGTGTCCTTTTAATAGTTGAAGCTCAATGAACAAAATGCACATCTCACTTTTATTTTAAGGTATTTTTAGATTGTATTTTAGATAGGTAACAATTTCTGTTCATTCATAAAAGGAACATATCATGGTAATAAAAGTTTTCACATGGTACTAAAAGACTTCAGAGATATTTTTAAAGATAATGCACATATATTTTACATCTTGCTTTATTAATGGTCATATAAATTGGCAACTTTTCACTGGTGTAATGAAGGTTCTTAGACTAGGAATAAAAAATTCTAGAATACTTTCATGTAGCTTACTTTCAAGTAAATATAGAGAAACAGTGAAGATGTGAAGGTTTGGGGGTTTTATTTAGACTTTGCACCATCATAAGAGGAATTCTGCATTTGTTTCTTTTTACTCATGATACTTCCAAGCTATCCAAATATATTTATTTGCAGCTGAACTACTTGTTGTGTCCAAGACATCCATAATTAACAGATATGGATGTGACCTAAATGAAGTCTCTGCTTTTCTGGAGCACTGGCTGCAAAGCCTGCAGATACCCTAAGGTATTTTACCTGGCATTAGGCAACTAACTTTAGGAAAACAAATCAAATCCTCATTTCCAGTGTCACATATATTCATGCTGGGAGATGGGCATCCCAATGGCTCTAATTAAAGCAATTATCTTCTTTTGAGAGTGAATAAAAGACTGCAGATCTTTCAAGGACAGTTAAACTCATGTTAGGCAGCCAGTCTAGGAAAGAAGCAAATACAAAAATAATAATAATAAAAAAAGTTGTGTTTCATACATTGTGAGACATTGGAAAAGTAAAACTATTATTTTGTTATTGAGTCAGAACCAATCATTTGTGTATGGGGGAAAGGTGCATGGAACTCACATGGCACGGCTCACAAAGCCCACATGGAGTAGCTGTCAGTCAAAAGGGTAGCCTGGGAGCCTGCCCACACAATGCCCGCTGAAAGCCCTGACCCAGCCTCTGATTGGCTATACCACCTCTCACTCTGGCCTGGAGCTATGGAGTGGTCAGTGAGCCAGAGGTCCTACATGGCAGGGGCAAAACACATAAAAACAGAACACATGAAGCCATCTTTCTCTTTCTTCTCTAGAACCTGTCGTCCCCATGTAGGACTCTTGGTGGTAGCTATTTTTTCTCTTATTCTAATATCCTTCTTTACTTCTTTCTTCACTTAATCTCTTTTCTTTCTTTACCCTTTTCTTAAACTCTTTTGAATAACATAAAACTATTGGGTTGGATTCTCCTAAGTTGTATCAATTGGTTTGTGTTGGGCAGGTGCTTTGTGGAATGTTCTACTTGGTTGTATGTTCCCTTTCTTAAACTTTTGCCAAGACCCTTATTTCCTCCCATATTAAAAGTGACTCCTGGGAAAATGTGTCAGCGTTCTCTCTTCAGGCTGTCTCAAGGTTTTTAGAACCAAAGACTCTCAAAGCATTCCATGGGCAAATTTACTGGAGTCCTATGTACTTTTAAAAGTAAAACTCACAGTTAAGCTTGTGGCTTCAGGTTGGGGTCTTACATGCATTCACGTAGAACACTGAGAACCGAGGTGAAGCACTTCAAAGTGGAAACTGCTGACTTTTAAATGAGACTTGGAAGTCTCAAGAACATTATACAGTTTCTAACCAAGCTTACTTGTCACAATATATAATAAAAAAGCCAAGCATGACAGGAAAGTAAACCCAAATCACTTATGCCAGTGTGTTTATATTTCTCAATCCCAGTATGCTGCTTGTTAAATGTCTAGGACTACAGATCAACCTCAGCTTGGCTGATCATGAAGAAGTCTCTTTAAAGATGTGAATGTTGTAGGTGTTCAGAGGTACATTTTTGAACAAAACTTATGTTAGATCCTGCTAACATAGTTAAATTCTACTGTGTTCTCAAAGTATTACTCTTTAGAGATGAAGATTAGGTTTGAGAGCAGATAATCTCATATGCAGAAAAATCTGCTTCATTTCAAGGCCTCCTCTAGCTACGTAGAATGTATCAAATTGTAACTTTTTCTTTTCTGTCAATAGGAAATCTACTAATATCTAAAACTTTTTTTAAAAGCAAATAAACATGCAAAAAATAAACATCGAAGGAAAATGCTGATTATGCAACATGACTTAATTTCTTATTAAGACAATCCAAAAACTGTATTCTAAGTTAGGTGAACCTAATTTTTGAGGTATTTTGCATCACTTTTACTAAGGACATTTCTAAGTGTTAAGATAGCTTATTTTGATATTTTTTTGTTGTTACTAGAACTTTAGAGGTGTGAAAAGAATTGAAAGCAATGAATGGTGATTAGCAACAAAGCTGCAACCTTGCTGTAAGCCTACCTTCAGAGAAAAAAGAAAGTCTTTCAGACAGATGAGTACTAATCTAATTGAATCACACTACCACCTATTTATTGCTTTCAAAGATCAAGGCTTGTTTTAGAAATCTGCACAGTATTTGAACTGGAGGGCTATAGGTGACCAGTGACACTTTAATTAGTTCAGGCTCTGGATCAATCAATTCTTTGCTGGTGCCTGACAGCTCAGATGCATTTGACATTATTGATCTTTGTCCATTCATTCATCTTCTCTCCTTCTAAGTTGTTTGGATTCCTTAATTCTTTGTATTTTCTCTGTCATCTTTCTAATCACATGCATGCAAACCATTGCAATAGATCTTCATCTGCTTAATTTGTTCTTTTCCATGACATTCACTAAAGTCCCTTATTAAAATGTTATTTTAAAGATTATTCATATGTGACATTGAGTTATTTTTCTTTTTTTTAGAGATAAAATCTGTTTTTGAACATTCTCCATGACTGCTACATTTCTGAAGGGATGCAAAAGATATTTTTCTAACAGGTGGTGCCAAAGAACAGCACTGATTGATACCCTAAGTTTAGGAATCATTTTGTGAATGAACACTACATATGCAGTTTGAAATAGAGCTCAAAATTAAAATTTCTTCAGCAAATCCTGATTCTTCCTTGCTATTTTTGAATTTTAATGGAATGATTATAGACTGCCTACCTGTCCTACACATCAGTGTTTAACAGTCTTTTGTCTCTCATTAAAGAGCATTCAGTGCACATGAGCCCTGTTCCCAGGGAGGTTATACATGAAAACAAAAAAACACAACAGCATGAAAACCATTAACTAAATATTATTTGGAAGAAAACCTGCCAATACTTGTTGCCAAAGTCAGAATGTCTATTATCTAAGTAAAAAATCTAATACCTATTTTAAAAGTAAGTTTTCATAAGCTGGTAAAAAAAATCCCCTACAATGCAATCCTAGAATAACACAGGCTTAAACTGTATATAATGATCTGACACGATAATGGCACTTTCTATTTAAAAAGCAGGAAAATTATCAGTATTAATAACAGACAAAAAATATAATCTCTGACAATAGTTCCCTTTCTATTTCTGATATAGCACAGTATTGCCTTAATGTTGCCTTAAGGTTATTCTGATATGCCATTTTTTTTTCACTACTTATACTTTTCCTACCTTTTCTGTTGTAAATGATTACATGCTCGACATATAAGAATAACAAAGATGGGAAAAACTTTCATTTGTATCAGAACCAGACAGTCCTATTAATAATGCACCTCATTAAGCTACTCTCAAACTTTTCTTAGCTACAAAGCACTACATTATATGTCACTGAAAAAGCAAAAAAAAATAATTATGACCTTATCAGTTCCTTCCAGCATGACTCTCATCTCTCATTGTATTTTTAGCAGAGATGAGAAGGAATTAATGACATTTAAAATAAATATTGAAGTAAATTTAAAATAAATTAATAAACCATAGTATAGAGTGGAGAGTGGTGTGAGAGACTGAAATGTTAATGGTTAATGATTCCAAACAATTGACCATTTGCAGAGACAACAGGGTGCTTTACTGAGACTGGGTTTGCACCCCCTTTAAGAAGGCTGAGAGGAAGGACAGTGCTTTTTTTATCATGCCATTGTCATGCCTTTCACAACTGGTTCAGTTGTAAAACAACCACCCCCGTCCGAAGAAGGTGTTGGGAGATTCACATTCACACAGAATGTTCACATATAGGCCTGAAGTTCATCTCTTCTGATGGGGAATAACTTGTTCATCTTCACTGACATGAGGGGCAGCTGTCATGTGTCAGAAGGGGTCATGAACCATCAAAGATCCTTAAAGTGCTCTCAGACTCATTTCTGGGGCCCTCTGTGGGAAGTGGGCCCACAGAGGCCTACAGACAATGGAGAAGAATGCAGGAAGGCTGCAAAGCGGCCCCAGAGGAAGAGATCCATCTAGGAGAGCCTTGACAACTGCAGCTGCAGGATATGCCTGAGTCCAACGATAAGAAGCAGTCTCACAGACCCCTGAAGACCCCCCTGTTTGTGCCCCTCAGCACTTCTTCCCTTGCTTTCCCCTCACCATATATGGCCAAACATATCCCCTGGGCCTATCCCTCCAAGTCCCCTTATCACTAAACCTTGGGATTTGATGTTCCAAGCAGAGACCCTCCTATATTCCCGAAATTTCTGTATCCCCCTGCATATAAGCTGACTTCTTGTTCCAATAAATGCCATTTTGTAGGTCACATCTCGTGTGTGTCCTTTCTCCCATACAAAATGTGCCACAGGGTCCGTCGCGGGGGTCCCCCCACCCACATGCGATAGCCCTCCAACAGCAGACTGGGAACACTCACAGTGTTGCATGAGACAGTGTAAAACTCCACCCCAGGGGAGGTACTTGGGTGTTCCCACCTGAACCTGGAAGTATATTGACCCACTGAACTCTCACAGGCTTCCTCCACCCTTGATGGATCACACCTGTGACCGTCATTTCAAGCAATGGAAATTAAAATTGCAACAATTAAGTCTTGTTACTGGATTCACTGGTGGCAATACATTTCTACTCTTATCCTTTCTTTCTCTTTCTTTCTTTTCCTTATACTTTAAGTGTTATTTTTATGCTTTTATATTTCTGTATTTCTACAGATAATAAGAAAAACAGCTACATACCTCCTATCCCTTGCAACAAAGTCGATCTAAAATAAACCCTACATCCATCCATCTATCTATCTATCTATCTATCTATCTATCTATCTATCTATCTATCTATCTATCTATCTATCTAAAATAGTTATATATATATATATATACACACACACAAATCATTTAGTTTATTTCACTCTAATCTGCCCCAAGAGATCTATTAACAAGAATCATCTGACCTACCCTCGCCTTCGTGGGCAGTCTGTAGCAGGTGGAGGAAAAACAGACAAAATGGCAGTACAGATGTGTACTTGCAGGCAAGGAATGTCAAGGCATTTTCAGGCAAAATCACCAGTGTTTGCACTTCCTTGTCATCCTTACCTTGTCTGTGAGTGTATACATACACACACACATATTTGCAATGTTATTGTGAGCAATGATGCTTACCCTGATAAGCCTGAAGGCTTTGGGGAAAAGCACGGCAGTCTTTTTTGACTCTTTTTACAACTCTTATGTCAATAATGTTTTAGGTTTCTAACTTTTTTTTTAAAAAATATGTAATTATTATCAGTTCTTTATGTAAGCAGCATGTTTACTACTTGTCTTTATTAAAAACATAGAGGGGAAAAAAAAGCAAAAAACCCAAGCTAAAACAAAAAGCTAACATACAATCTCTTACTTTAGCTTTTACAAAAATTTAGTGGGCTAGACTTAGGGGTCAGTTTCCCTGCTCGATTCTTCCTGCGCTTTATGCACAAAACAAAAGACTTCATGTTGTAATAAAGTTTTCATTTTATTTGTGCATGTACTGAATTCTTTTCCTCTCAAAGGTAAAAATTTAGTTTGCTAAATTATTTATCAGACTGAAGAGAATACAATTTCACATACGTTCAATAACAGCAGAATTCTCAAAATAAACTAGTTATATCTACTGAGAGCATACACTGTCCTGAGGGCCCAGGGGAACATCTACTATCTTTTCTTTGAATAAAAATCCTGAATGTATTCTAAGCATCCTCTGATTTAAAGAAAAGAAGTATCTCTAAGGCTAAACAATCTCTTAGCCAAGGGGAATATTTTCTCACCACAGAATAAGTCTGGATAATTGTTTACTTTTAATAATATCAGCATATTCTCAAAATGTCTTTTTGGAAAAACATTTTGGTACAGAAGGAAGAATTTAGTCCTCAGTTATTATAAAGATATGACTAACTATCATGGCACCTGACTGCTGTGAATAAAATCACAGACATTAAATTAATGAGAATGGCAGATCTGCTTCCTATTCCCCATTTTAAAATTTACTTTGTAATCTCCTAGAAGATGGTGCAGGATTGTATCTATTAAAGCAGCAAATAACGTGTAAGAGACATACTGATAGGAAAAAGAGTTCTGACGCTGTAAGGTAATATGAAAAATTTAATTGATTTAAGTGTTTTTGATGCAAACACACAAACTCACAGAAACATATTTAATTCACTTCTTTTATTAATGTTCACCTTCTTCTGAGAACTTTGTATCCACTATTATGTCAATTTTGACAAGCAGAACACTTACTGTAAACTTCCTTACATCGTTACAGCTAAAGCAACCCTAACATGTAGAAAAAAAGGAATCAAATTAAATTTTCTTTTAAGAGGTGCCATATTATTAATTTCTGTCATGTAGAAAAGAACTCCACTTTGATAAACTGATACAAAAATAATTTTTTTTTAGCTGAGTGAGGGAATTGGACTATGTACAAAAGAAAACAATAAGTTCTCATAGCAAAACTACAGCTATCTGCTAAGGTATTCTCATCTTTGTAATTATAAGTCTGTATTTTCATTTCTATCCTTTACTAATCAATTCTCAAAGTATTGTATGAATGAATAAAAAAATTTAAAAAAATTCTGCATCATTATGCCAACACCACCCTGTTGAAATTTAGAATTATGAGATAGAGGATGGTCAATGAATAGAAGAAAACCAATCTATTTGTAGAGGATCAATCTGTACACAAGGATTAGAAAGACAAATCCAAGAGGAACATACAGTGCCATAACTGTCCAGAGTTAACAGCACTTACAACATCTAGCAATGGATTTAGACAAGAAAGTGCTGAGGTCAAAGAAATTCATCTGTTTGGGGGTTGGGTTTTTAATATTTGGTTGGTTGTTTGTTTATTCTTGTGTTTTTCTCCAGATCATAAAATTATGCAAAACACACCTAATCCATCTCAAAGCAAAGTATTTTTTAAAATTAATGTAGGTATGGCTAGACATTGAAAAAAATCTCAGGACTAAGTAAATCATGGATTTTGTTTAGACACTTTATTCCAAGAAGGTCTATTAACCAAATAGCTTCTTAAAGACCAATTGTAAAAGGAATTTCTTACTAGTAATACGTTTCTTATTGTTAAAATAAGACAATACTGTTATTATCATGACACACACCCATTAAGTCTTCATGCTTTCGTGTAGGCAATAAACAAAGCCTTCATCACTAGAACAAATTATACACTTTGGGTGTCCTATGTTTTTTTTAAAAACTTTTGTTTCTACCATTTCAAACAGTGTAATTATATAAAAACAGTAGAGACAGAGAAATATACTTTAATATCAATAGAAATGTGACAGCTGTTGCTAGAATGCTTTGGTCTTTATCAGTAAGAACTTCATACATAATAAAGTGTGTATTAGTGCTGCTCATACACAAACAGGCAAACAAATATATTCTGAGGAACAGATGAAAAAAACTGATCAGTGTATCTTAGAAAGAGTCACAATCTTATGCTTCAACATTGCCTTTTCTTTGGTACTTCTAACACTCCCATGTCCGTTCTGTCTGATTACATTTGCTTCCTCACTCAGCCTATCTTTCATCTGCTGCACCTTTAACTCTACAACCAAAGCCTTATTGATTAGAGAAAGGAACTGCCTTTGTAATGGGAATTTGGAAATGAGAATTTACAGCTGCTAAAACTACCTATACAGTGTTCTCTGAGTGATAGATCTCTATCTATGAAAAATATATTCCAGATTTTTAAGATTGTCATTACTTTTTATGTCACAGTTTCATAACTAACTTCAAAATCATAGAATCATAGAATGGTTTGGGTTAGAGGGGACCTTAATGATCGTCTACACCATTGGCAGAGACCTCTTCAACCAGACCAGTTCGCTCAGATCCTCATCCAACCTAGCCTTGAACACTTCCAGGGATGGGGTATCCACAACTTCTTTGAGCAACCTATTCCAGTGCCTCATTACCCTCTTTTTAAATGTCTTTCTCAAGAAACTAAGGAATTTATTTCTAATATCTAATGTAAATCTACTCTCATTCAGTCTAAAGCTATTCACTACATGCTCTCCAGCTTCCTTTCTGGTACTGGAAAGATGCAACAAGGTCACTCTAGAGCCTTCTTTTCTCCAGGCTGAACAACTTCCAACTCTCTCAGCCTTTCCTCACAGGAAAGCTGTTCCATGCCTCTAATTATCTTTGTGGCCCTCCTCTGGACCTGCGCCAATAGGTCAATGTTATTCTTGTGCTGAGGACTCAAAAGCTGGATCCAGTGCTCCAGGAGGGGTCTCACCAGAGTGGAGAGGTAGGGAAGAATCACTTCCCTCAGCCAGCTGGCCACACTCCTACTGATGTAGCCCAGGATACAACCAGCTTTCTGGTCTGCAAGTGTACATTGCCAAGCCATGTCCAGCCTCTCATCCACCAGTACCCCCAGTTCCCTCTTGACAGGGCTGCTCTCCATTGGTTCATCCCCCAGACTATCACATATTGATGCAGCATCTTGCACTTGACCTTATTCCCATGGGTCCACTCCTTGAGCCTCTACGGGTCCTTCAGAATGGCATGTTTTGTAAAAGAATAAAAGAACAGAGATTGTGCAACTGTGTCACTGCTGCACATAGGTGCTGCTCTGAATTTAGTTGGTATGACTGTACACTGATGCACAGTGTATTAGCATACGACGATAACAAACCGGGTATTTGTCTTAAAATGCTTCATGAACATTGCTTCAGACTCCTAACAGTTCTCGACAACATGAATATAAATTAACACTCCAAGTACTATAATTTATTAGCTTTACATTTTATTGTATCCCAGGATCTGGCAAATAGAAGAATGTCAGAATAATCATGATCTCCATGTAGCCCCAACTATTTGAAATATGTATATTCTGTTACTTATATATATTATCATCTCTGAATTATAAATGTTTATAACTAACTTTTGTTCTATTTTAAAATTTACCGTGAACATCTGTAATTTAAAATTAATTTTTTTAAAAATATGGAATAACTCCCTGTATCAGAATTAATAGGGATCTTTCCTTCATTTCCATTTTTTTGTTTACTTTGCAGAGCAGTAATAAACTTTCTGGTTTTGAATGCTCAGAATGATCTGGACTCTGAAAATTTGTCAAGTGAGATCTGAAGCACTTCTTGTTCAGGATGAGACTTGGAAATCTCAGCATATGACCAAAAGATGGCTTGGGGTGAATTCTGGT
>NW_020956660.1:0-8137 GCF_003031625.1 Empidonax traillii | reverse complement strand
TCCTTCATTTCCATTTTTTTGTTTACTTTGCAGAGCAGTAATAAACTTTCTGGTTTTGAATGCTCAGAATGATCTGGACTCTGAAAATTTGTCAAGTGAGATCTGAAGCACTTCTTGTTCAGGATGAGACTTGGAAATCTCAGCATATGACCAAAAGATGGCTTGGGGTGAATTCTGGTCTCATAATCTCTTTTGATTGGGAACCAGGGTTGCAAAGCCCACCTAAGAATGCACGTCTCCCCAGTGTAAACACATGGTCACTTTCTGGGATCTTAACTGCTTTCAGGAAGCAGCCTAATTATTGGTTCCATTAACATAGTTTCAAAATAATTAAAATGCAATATGTGCAAAGAGTTAATTCTCATTAAACCTGAGTAAGAAAATAATGTCTTTATTAAATACATTACTTCATTGCAGAGAAGGAGAACTGTTATTTCTTCACCTATTCATCAGTCACTTGCTGGATCATTTAATTTCTGTTCAATGGCAAATTGATAGCATCATAATAACAATAATAATAATAATTAAAAAAATATAAAGCCTATGGGCTAATGGCCACGCTTAGGGTAAGGGTTCTTCTTTTCAGAAAAAGTTTTGCATAGTAATGTCCCAGGAGCTGCAAGGGAGTTCCTTTTACTTGACCTCAGTGTACTTATTCTCAAAGAAATCAGCACACGAAGAAAAACATCCTTTGGTTTCAGTTTTGTATTTTCTCTCGTAAGTAGATGTTTTGTAATTCAGTTAAATGAAATACAATAACACACGTGTTAGTTGCTGACAGTGACACTGATCATGCATATAACAAACCTTAATTTTGTTTAGCTGTTTATTCCTTTGATGAACAATGAAGCACAGAAAAAAACTTAACCATTGTTTAGATATATCCTTAAGCCCAAGCACAAGTTCTACATTCTAAGAGACTAATTAGAAATCAAGATGGATTTAGATAAACGGAGAAGTACAAAGTCAAAGATTAGTGTCAAACCACATAATCTTTATCAGGATTTAACAAAGTAAAATCATGTATTCAATGATTCTCATCAGTTTCTGGCAGGTTTATAAATTAAGCTGTCAGTGAAAGCAGTATTGTATGAGACACAAATAACAGGAAAATACAACCTTTTTTGAAGTTTGTGTACTCTATGCTGAAAAACCCCTACAAAACCAAACCCAGGTCCACACTGAAGTTACTTCAAACAGTAATGGAGGAAAGCAGTGGTTAACCTAAAAGTTCAGAGTGATTAGAAGCAGCACTTCAGTGTGTTTAATTGAAACAGTATTTCCACTGGCATCCAGCAATGTAAGTGCATAAAAGAAGTGTCACATAATGAAGAAAGAGTAGGAGGGGAAAGAAATTTTTCTCTGCAATGCAACATTTCCTCCACTGAAATGGGTACACCTCCATGCAATTACATGGTATCACTAAAATGCACACTTGTTCCTTAGTCTGAAATGCATAGCTGAAACTGCAAGAACTAATTTTTGAATTACCACAGATCTCTTAAAAGTTATTTGGTAAATTGTTTTCCTTTTTATTCTTTATTTCTTGAAAGAAAAAATGCAATGAACAGTTCAAATATACTTTTGATACCAAGCAAGGCAGCCATGATTTGTTAGTGATACAACATCATTAGTTTCTACCATGGGAAGATAGTTAAAAGCTCATTAATTTTTTCACCTGAAATAAGTCTAAAAGTAGAAAAATAATCTTGTGCTAATTTAATTTCTAATGTTCCACTCAAAAATACTATTATTTTTCTGAATCATGTCAGATATAATATTTTTTCTTCCCACTCATATTTCAGACTCAATAGATTATTCAGCATTGATTTCCATAATATCTATTTTGTCTTTCAGTTTCCTTTTTTTAAAATATAAATATATTTTCTAAGAAATAATATGTTTGGTCTTTCTAATTTTAGTACTGTTTTATAGTAACAAAATGCAAATATTTTTTCATTAATCCATTGATTGTGATCATGACATCTGATATATTAGAACTTTGTAACTTTTAAGCTTACAACAAATATTTTGTTTTATTTTATTCCATCACCTCATTAAAATATTAATTTCTCTAAAGCATCTAGGGTATGGTAAAAAAATGTTCAGATCATGTACCTGTATTAACAAAATATTCTACTGTGTTACCTTCACACAGCTGATGAATTGTTTGGTACAAGAAATTGGGTTTGTAATCCTCTTGCATTATTCTGATAAAGTGACTTATCTATGTAGTTTCAAAAATGTTGGTCTACTCTAAATTTTGACCAGATGCAATTTCTTGCTTTAGCACTCAGACTTCTATCGTTATTGTTCCTATTTTTCAACAGTAGATTGTGGGTTTGTGTAACCCCATTTTGCTATGGAGTTTCTTTAAAACAGATTCTGGCAAGATAAGGAAATGAAGAAAGGTAGCTAATAGAACTGCCAGTATCTGTTATCACTGATAACACGTAGTGTCATCACTTATTGGGAGATAATTAAGGCTACCAAATTCATAGAATCTTAAAATAATTTTGATTGGAAAGAAACTCTAGATGTTATCCAGTTATACATGCTTAAAATAGAGCCAAAATTGAAGTTGGAACCAATGTAAATGTTTGATGAAGTTCTTGGGGCCATAGCCATGAGCCCTGAATATATCAAAGGATAACAATTCTATTACCTTTCAAATCAACTCATTCTAACAGTTGACCTCTCTCACTACAAAACAAAGAAGTTTCTATCTAATTCCGTTCAAGAATGGGAAACAGACCATGCTTATAAAAGGTAAATTAACATAGAATCAGTGGAGGATGTCATGCATCATAGAATTAAACCATTCCTTGTCTGGTTAACACGTTTGTCCTTTGCCTTAATTCTTCTCAAAGACTCCGAGACTCAAGTATACAAGAACTTAAGTACAGCTACAAACTTTGTTCTGCCACATATAGTTTCATAGTTCCTAACAATAAAAAAAAAAAAAAAATAAGAATTTTGGAAACTTGGTAAACAAATAATTTATAGTATACATAGATTTTTTTTTCTTTTGGATATCATAAGTATCAGCAATAACTGGAGAAAAAGAATACATGTTAGCTAGTAGCTTAGTAGAATGTGGAAACTAAACTGCACACATCAAATGAGATTCAAAATTTCATATTTTTTTAAAACATGAGTCTACTCTTGGAAAAGTACACTGTCAACAGAAAACTAATAAAGAGACAAAGCATGCTTGTGGCCTTTTGAAACTAGTAATACAATTTAACAATAGTTGTTCTGATACCTATGTCAAGGCAATCACTTGGACTACTGAAGTAGTGATTCATGCTTTTCTACTGTTACAAGTGGTTGTTAACAGTCCATTTGCTAGTAGGATTGGATCAGAGGTCAATTTTTTGTAACTATGAATATTTTTCACTCTTTTTGAGAGTTTAAAGCCGATATACTCAGACATTCTTCATCAGGGTGTCACCATGTCTAATCTGCTTGTGGATCTCTCTTAATTCCACTATCCTATGTTACATTGTTAGGCAAAACAGAAATAAAACCCAGGAGACATAACCACATATAACCAGTCAGTAGAGCCAGATAGAGAACAAGATGAGCTGCTGAAGTTTATTATACAGAAAACTCCACTATTCTGATAGTCCAGTGATGATCCAGAAAACAGTTCACTTTCTTCCAATCACATTCACTGATCCTATTAAAGCAAAATAAAAATGCATTATTTTAAAATATGTTTTCTTCTCTTCACTGAAGCCTTTCTGCCTAAATGTCAAATTTTCAGAATATCTTTTTCATTTCAACGTGCGTATATTCACAGCAAACATCCCTCATTTACACTTCCACTTCTTTTTGCCTTGTCTCCAGAGATTTTTTGGTCCATTTAGAAGATACATATTCACTATCATGTATATATTTAACATACATATATATATGTGTGTGTGTATAGCATTTAGACCAACCTAACATTATAGAGTTTGCTACAATGGTTAATCCCCCAGACAAAAGCAAACTTTTTGCACACATATCTCAGTAATGCCAAGAAACTGTTAAAGAAATCTACTGAAAGATTCCAGCTGCCTTCATCCCGAGACTGGGTGATTCATTACTATGCAGCCAACAAGTATTTGACAAGTGGATTAAAACTCTAATGACTAAGAACATACTAGGTGATGAATATTACTTTGGGGATCCTGATCAAACTAAATCCATCTTCCCAGCTATTGATCTGATATCAGATGTAAAACTAGTGAAGAACAATGAACGTTTTTATTTTATTCATTAGGGTATTTCAATATTAAATTGCTCTCTGGAAAAATACAGATGAAACTTATTTGCATACAAACATTTCTTACTCATAAACATTTCCAAAATTGTCATAATTGATGCACTTGACCTGATGCCTTTGGGTCATTTTTGCTGTTATATACCTTTAAAGCAGATATTATTCAAAGCTAACCATAATGTTCATATGCATATACATGTATACATATAAGTTAGTTTACTGTCTTGATAGCAACATGGCATCTGAGATGCTGAAAATAAGTGAAAGAAAGTCTACATGATACCTTTTACAGGTGTGTGGTTTTAGTCTGATTTGCTACAAACATAAAATTTTAGCTACCTGCTGGTTACAGCTTTACAAATCTTAAAGAAAATTTGAATGTCTGAGGGACTGACTATAGAAAATAATGTACTGTAATCACTGCAGTTCGTGAGTGTTAATGGTCCTTGATGTTGAAACTGTGGCTCTGTGAACAGCAAATAACCTTGTGACTACTGTCAGTCACTTTGCAGTGTGTACCTTGGGTTAGGAAGGGATGTGGAGGGATAACATTAATCTCCTTAACTGAAAGGCTGAGAATAAGGAATTGCCAGAAAAAAAATTAAGAAGTTTGCATTTTTAAGAATATTTAAGAGAAAGCAGAGTGGATTTTAAACAATACTACTTATGTCACATAAAATGTACAGATTCACCTTGTCCTTGTCTTTGCTTTCCTTCATGTAAACTTGAAAATTTATTTTCCCTTACGAAGAATTTTTTTTTTAATTATTTTTTTTCCTAGCTAACAGAACTGCAGTAAGTGAATGAATGACATTGAAACCTTTCTCTCTGCATTCGGGATGCAGTTTTCATTCCCAATAAAAGCAGTAGAGAAGAAAACAGAGCCCAAATAAGAAGTGTGAAACTGTGACTGACTGGCAGACCTGGCAGCAGTAGAAGAGGTGAGTCCTGTTGTTCTTAAGCAGAACCCAGAAACTTTTTCTTCATGTCTAACTACAACACACCACAATTTTCTTTCAGCAGAAAATAGAAATGGCAGAAGCATAGAAAAGCATTTCCCAAAGCTACTACTAGTAATTGAAATACATTAACCATGGGCAATAATGGACAGCATGTTCAACTTGAATAGACATTTTCTGGGCACGTAGAGAACTCTAAACAAAGATGTGAATAGTACTGAAAAGCTGTGAGGTACAACAATGAAAAAGAAATACTGGTAGCGATTATTTCTATCCTTAATTGCCCAGGGATTTTATGATGTCCATTTCTTTTTGTTAGAAAAGGTAAATACTGTATTTGCTCTTAAAAAGACAGTTTAATTTTATAAAATTATCCACAATTTAAATTTTAATTGTAAAAATTAACGTGATACAACTAAATTCACAGTAAAGTCGAAGGAGAGTTTAGTTAACCATGTTTTTGAAGAAATTTTCATGAGGGACTTTTTTCTCCTTCATGCCATGCTTAAGCACTACAGAAAGCACTAGGAAATTTCCAGCTAACTCTTGGGTTTTACTAGTAACTGAATTGTGCCTATTCAGATTGTCTATGGTTAGCAATAGAAACAGATTTTTAATTCAGTTCTTCGATTAGTATATTTTGATGAAGTTGCAAGAAGAATAGCAGTTTAATCTGAGTCAGAAAGTTTTTTTTCTCTTATGGTTATTCTCAATATCCTCTTTATTTTAGAACGTTTCTTTCAAAGGCCTATAATTGTGTATTTATTTCAGTGTCATATCTTTCATTGTCCCTAGTTCTAAATATTTCCTTATATAGTTATAATTTGCCTCAAATATTTGTCCGAATTTCCCTTTTTTGTCATTGTTATATATATATCCTTTTCCAGAAAAAGCAGATTAGTGTGTAAAGCTGAATATACATTAAAATAGAAACACCAAACACTGAAAACCTATGTAAAATTGATATATAAATAAGACCAAACACATACCTCAGTGTCCTTAAGTATAAATACATGGTAGTAGAAATAGGTCCAAAAATTTAAGAGGTGAAGTTTCCCACAATATCTAGAATAAATACACATGTTTTTCATGAGCAAAAAATGAATGAATGCAGTAGTCATGATCATGGAGATCTATTTCACTTTTCTATGTGACTTCATATTCAATGGCGAGAGAAGAAAAATGCTTTTAACTGACGAACTGCAAAAAAGTAGGCTTTTGAAGAAAATTTGAGTTAAGATGATACACCATGCTTTATGCATAGTTCTCCCTTTGAATCCTTTCTGAAATTAGGAGTTAAAAAAATCCATGTTATTTCTAATGAGACTTTCAAAAGGAAAAATCAAAGAAACAAAACCCCCAAAACCAAAACAAACAAAAAACCAAACAAAACCAACAAAAATACTTCTCCTATTAAAAAAAAAAAAAAAAAACAGGGACAAGTAAGCCCCTTCTAAGAAATACAAAAAGAAAGGAAACAACAGTAATTCATGTATTTCAAAATTACTACATTATTACTCCCTAAACACATGCTAGCTTTTAGGAACATTTTTAGGACACTTCAATGAAGGAGTAGGCTTTATTTTTTTCAGGTTTATTTTTGACAGTGTAAGATGCAAAGAAATTGCTTGTTCGCATTTTTCTGTGTCTGTGATAGTTTCTTTACTTTCCTTTTCAATCATTGTATTTTATCTATCATGCCAAGAAATTGTAAAATTTATGTGAACCTGATATTTTAGATTCCTGTATAAATAGTATGCAGATTACAAATAATTAATGGTGATGATGATGGGTGATTTAAATGAATGATGTTTTGAAAATGCTGAATAACATTGGTATAGAGAGAATTCTGCTGTTTTTCATTGTTTCCACACTGTATATCTCTGCACACAGAAATATGGAAAAGAATGAAAATAAAGATATTTTTCAGGTAGGAAAATATCTTTCCAACCTAAACTGTTTCAGAGAAAAGTGTGTAAGAGTTTTTGAAAACAAAACAAAACAAACAATAAAACCCACTCAAAAAAACCCCACAAAACATTGTATATCATTTTTTCTGTATTTATAATGAACTATGGGAAAAACATTCAGACAAAAAACAAACTTGTACCTTCTGTACCTTCTAGTAAAGTGTTTGTGCACTAATCCTGCCCGATGGCATATAGATCACTAGACACTGACTAAGCAAATGCATGAAACATTTACATAGCTATATATTTATATATTTATATATTTATATATTTATATATTATTTATATATTTATATATTTATATATTTATATATTTATATATTTATATATATATATATATATTTATATATTTATATATTAGAAGGGGAACCAAACCAGAACACCCACCTCAATCAGGTTTTCACTAATTTAATTTTTTTGTATCCATGTTTAAAATTGTATATTTTCTAAAAGCTGTGTAGAGGTATAGTATTGCTGCCAATGACTATCCTGGCAACAGATAGAAGAAATAATTTTTGAGTGAGTACAAATTCCTAAAAGTGGAAGCAAAAATAAATGTTATTTACCTTAATTATATACTTGTCATTTCTTCTCTCTCCAGTTCTTATTTTTATTTCCACATTTATAATTGTAAAAATTCACAGAATTGTTATTTTTTAAATGGGAAATGTAAAAAACAAACTTGTTTTGATTTTCCTCACTATTGAAACAGGTATATGAAAATGACTACTGAAAATAAACTAATTTCCATTTTCAGTAAGAGTAGCTGAAATTATCAGGGCTTAGACTCTGAATTTAAAATTGAAATAGTTTAGTGTAACTCTTCACTTGAAAAATTATATAATTTGGATAAACTCTAAACATTGGGTTTTTTAGATTAAATTCCTCCTAATTCCCAATAAACAGACACATACAATTGTCAATTACATTTGTGAAAT
>NW_020956659.1:136486-138736 GCF_003031625.1 Empidonax traillii | reverse complement strand
GTGGGGGGGGGGGGGTCCCTCAGCAGGTCCCATCAGGGGGCCCATCAGGAGTCCAGATTCTCTTCATTCAGCCTCTGTTTATCCCTTCTGGGGTTATCCTACAAAAAAAAAAACACCCCAAAGGCCTCAAATAGCGCTCGCTGAATTCATGGCAGAAACGTCTCAGGGGGATTTTAAAAGGATTTTTTTTCCCATTTCAATTAACCAAACACTGCCCTTGATGCCAATGGGCTCCAACACCAATCCTGGGGACACATCAGCCAGAACTAGCCCCGAATTTCCCATCCTGGTTTTTCTTTGAAGACCTTTTTGCTTTATTTTGTTCAACTGTCACACTTGGAAGCAACCTCTGACCTTCAGCTGGTTGCTCCAAGACCCCTCTGTGATTGTTCCAGCCCCCAGAGGATGTTGGCAGAGGTGTCCTGATGTTATTGGGGTCTGCAGGGACCCAAACCTCGAGGCTGAATGGCTTTGACAGCGTCATCCTGAAATCTGAGCTCCTAATTAAGGTTTTCTTCCGCTTCCTGGGCAATGAGGAGGAATTTGTCTGGCAAAAGGTGGTGTCTGTCACCGAGGAATGGCTGGAATTCGATGCAAGAAGTGCCACAGGTGAGATTTTCTTCCCTCCCCCCCAAAAAATCATTACAGAAGAAGATTAAAAAGACAGAAATAACACATATTTAAATTTTTGAGGAAAATAAATATTCAGCTAAGAAAAAAAAAGAGGGAAGGGAAAGCATGGGAAGGAAAATATCTCCAAGAGGGTTGTTATTCCCCATATTGAAAGGATTCTCATCAGTGAAGGGGTGGAAAAGCTGCTTGGAAAGGTGTGACCTGGAGGGAAGAGTCTCCCACAAGGGGACCAAAATCAGGGGGAAAAGGCATTGGAGGGATTGCAGCTCTGATGTCCCCAAAAACCCCCCTCAGAACTGAAGGCAAGGACAAGGAACCAGCTCCCCGTGTCTCGGTGACAGGAGGATATCGCTCCTTGTTAATATTTCATAACTCATCTCCAGGTAACTAAACTTGTTTCTCTCCCAGCAGGAAAGCCCAAATATCTTTAATTTCGACTCCTGCAGGGGAGGCCCTGGAGAAACAATTTAACATCTGAATTATGAGTGTTTTGTTGGTTGTTTTGTTGTTTTTTTTTTTTCCCAAACACACCGAGTGGGGAGCAGGAGGAGTTCAGGGAACAGCAGCAGAGCATCATCCCCTGCACACACCTGCCTGCTGATGGCAAAGCAAGCTGCTTATTAAGCTCATTTCTGGGCTTCTAAATATAGAATCCCAGGCATCCACGCTGTCAGCTGGATAATGCCTGGGATTTTTATGATTTGACACAAAAATGACAGAGCTGAGGATTCAAAACTTCCAGTTTTGTTCTACTCCCTGCTTTAAATGTTTCTTTTTTTCACCCCCCCACCTCTCCTCTTCCTCCTGCAGTGGAGAAAATCCCACTCTTGCAGTGGGATTACCCTGCACAGGGTAATTCTGCTCCTGGGTTTGTTTTTTTTTTTTTTGGAGAACAGTTGGTTTTGTGAAGGAGAAATTCCCAAACACCTCCTGCCAGCATAAAACGGGAGAGGTTAAAAAATAAAAAATTAGAACATTTCAATATATTTAAGATCAAAACAAGATAAAAACATGATGGGAGTGAAGCAAAATGGAGAGAAAAAGTTTGGGGAGGATGGAAAATTTCTCTGTTGGGACGCAGACTAAATAATGAGTTATTTAAAGGATGAATTAGGGGAATTAAGAGAAAGGCAGCTCTTGGAAATTTAGCAGAGATTTAGGACAGGTAGGAAGTGGGTTTGGGGAAAAAAAAAAAAAAAAGGCATTTTTAATATAATTTTGTTGGACCTTCAAGGAGGGATTCAGAAACCGGAAGCGTTTGAGATGCAGTTCTGCTTAAAAAAAAAAATAAGTGTTGAAAATTCCAAAAGGAAAAGGACATCAATGTGCTTGGAGGAGCCCTGGGAAGAAGGAACGGGGAAAAGTGCAAGTGGGAGAACAGCTGGAGCCGGGGATCGTTCTGAGGGGATTAAGGGCGATTAGACCAGCGAGCAGAAATCTCATTTATGGGGCCCTGACCCCCCGAGCTGGGGCTGGGGGAGGTGAAAGCAGCAGATAATTAATTGGCTTGGAGGACTCGGCGGGGGCATCGCTGGGTGAGCGGTCAGGGGGGGTTCCTCCACTCCCAGAGGCTTCGGATGAGCTGCAGATCTTTTTTGTTAATTTTCTTTTTTTTTT
>NW_020956659.1:128587-134598 GCF_003031625.1 Empidonax traillii | reverse complement strand
GGATAAACACTCGTGTCAGGTGGAGATGGGGGATGAGCTCCTGCATCCCAGAGAGCTGGACAACACCGATTCCTGGCAAATCACATCCTCCAGGAGACTGAGGGAATCTTTTCACCCACCTTGCAAACGTTCTAAACGTGCCTTGAGATCTCCTGACTTCAAAAAGGGTGATTTTTGAGCAAAAACCACACACCCCTCCCCCCGTGGTGCCGGGACATTTTGTGGTGTCGAGCGTCCCTCCCTCCATAACCAACAGCAACGATCACTGGGCCTGATTTCTGGGGAAAAGCAAGGAATGGGAGCGATGAAAGGGCCAGAATTGGGTCTGGAAAGCTGGGAGCAGGTGGGAAGGGTTAGATTCGAGCTGGGATGTGGGTGATGTTCCCCAAGCAGGGAGCAGGTGGAGGTGGCGGGAGGTCGGAGTGGGATCAGAGTGCAGATGGGGGCTCAGGGCTCAGCAGGAGCTTCAAAGGGAATCTGGTGTGATGGGTTGTAAATCCTGTGTTTAATAATTAAGGAGAACACTCTGTAAGCTGTAAAGTGATGCCAGGATCAACCTAATTGCCTCTTGGAGAGCAGGAACCCAGAGGGGGGAGCTTGGTGAGCAGGACACGTGGGTGACAAGGGGCCACCAGCAGCAGGGAAAGCAAAGCAGCAAATTCTGGGCGAGATCTTCCAGCACTCAGAGGCCTTTTGGTTGGTTGAACATGCAAAATACAAGGGTGAACGGCCCCAAGCTGAAGGAGGGGAGATTTAGATGGGATATTGGGAAGGAATTGCTGGCTGGGAGGGTGGGCAGGCCCTAGCACAGGTTGGGCAGAGAAGCTGTGGCTGCCCCTGGATCCCTGGGAGTGTCCAAGGCCAGGTTGGAGCAATCTGGGCTGATGGAAAGTGTTCCTGCCCATGGCAGGGCGTGGCACTGGAAGGGCTTTAGGTTCCCTTCCAACCCAAAGCACTCTGTGTTTCTGTGAATCCATGTAAATAAGGCTGAACTCCTGATTCATCAACAGCACTTTCCCTCTCCTGCCCGTGCCCCTCTTCTTGTGGAAATCACACTTATCCACCTAAAACTCCCAGCTGATTTTTATTCACAGAGATGAACTGGGGTTTCCCTCCTCTCCACAGCAGTGCCTGCTCTTCCATTCCAAGCTTTCTCCAAATCCTCACCCGGTTCTCTGTCCAGCAGGACTTGCAGGCAGCTGGCACGAGGTCCCTGAGGCAAAATTTGGGCACAGAACCTGCCATTTGTGCCAAACTGGGATGGCTTTGGAAAGGCAAATCACCCCTTGCCCTGCACAGACAGGGTGTGGCAGGAGGGTGGGGCACGGGGGGGGTTGTTGGGGAGTCCAACACAAGGCTTGAGCCTGCCCTTCCCAGTTCCCTCTGGGATGAAACCCCTTGGCTGGAGATTAGATCCTAATTTCCCACCCTCAAGAAGCAGCAGTGATGTCATCCCTGCAGCCCTGGCACTTTGGATGCCCTTGCTCCAGCTGAGCCTTAAATTGCTGGAGGGATAAACGTTATGGGGAAGGGAGGTGCCAGCTCTGAAATAGCTTTTGGGGCCACGAGGCAGAGCAAATCCAAAGGTTTTGGCTGCTGGGAGTTTGACTTGCAGTGAGGGGGCTGCTCCTGGGAGCACGAGACAATGGGCAGAGCAGTTCCCCTCTGGTGACCAGTTACAGGAAGAAAGATTAGACAAGCCAATGCACAAAAAAAAAAAAAATACCCTCTGTGCTCCTGGAATATGAACTCTGTGGGTATTTTGGAGTTCTGTTTGCGTGGGCACTGGTTTTGTTTGGGGGTGAAAGATTGGGGGATGTGGGGCAGGTTTTCATTTTCAGTGAAGCTCCTCCTGGGCCAACGGGTTTGGGGGGGGTTGAGCATTTCTTTTTTAATTTATGGGCAGGATTATGTGGAGCTCCAGGGGCAGGGATTACCTAGAGAGCACAGAGGAAGAGAAAAAAGCCCTGAAGTTGTAACTCTCCCCGATGGGATTGAAGGCAGGGATGTTTGTGTTGCCAGCAGAGCTGCAGCCATTTGTCATCTACAGGTGGAAGATTTGGGAAGGAAGAAACTCCTAATTCTCCTGTGGTTCTCGGTGCAATTGGCACTGACTAAAAGCTGCCTTTTCTATGAAGTTAAGTTAAAAATTTGAAGTTGCTCATCCTTTGCAACCCCCCCCCGGGAACTCCGTGTCCTCCCCAGGTGTTCTTCCTGCCAGCTAAAGTGGCACAGGACTCCACACTGATCCTTCTCTTCATTCTCCTGATAAAATCCCCCAGATTAATTAATGTGGGAATCATTTCAAGAGGAGTAACTCAGCGCTGTGCCAGGGGAGGGGGATGGAGCTGGGCACAAACCTCCCCGCACGTAAAACCCGCTCGGGGAGCTCGGAGCGAAAGCACAGCTGAGTTTTTTTCCCAAATCACTGTGCTGAGAGGGTCCCAGCTCCGTGGAAAAAGCCTCAGTGTTAATTGGGATGCAGGTGTCTTCCTCCTCTCTGTTCCCAGGCCTCCCTCCCGAGGCTCCTTGGCTGTTCCCCCTCCGGCTCACGGGATGTTCCAGCCGGAGCGGTTCAGCTGGGCAGGGTCAGCTAGGGGGGCTGCAGGAGCTGGGCCTGGGAATAAAGGAAAGCTCCAGAATTAGGGAAGAGGAAGCTCCAAAGTCCTGTTTGGCTCTTGATCCCCCCCCCTGCAGAGGGGTGAGCGCTTGGAGATGCTCTTGGTGTCCAGGGGGAAAAGTATCATAGTTGATCCTCTCTATTAATTAATTATAGTTTCACCAGTCAGAGAGAGAGAGACTAATTACACACTAATAATTGTGTAATTCTTCTCTTTCTGACCACAGAGGGCTAATCCCAGGAATATATTTTAGGAGGTGGGATAATGCCACAGGAGTGGCAGGGAATGTGCTGCCCACTGTAACCTCAGTGCTGGGCACGGTTGCTCCCAGCAGGTGAAAATGTTGTTTTACTCCCTTTCCATCCAAGCAGAGGATCCTTCCCACTCACCCTGCCAGGGTCCTGTGCCCTCAATAAAATACAGAAGGATTTTTTAGGACTAATTTGTCCAGGTGACTTTTTTTTTTTAGGACTACTCTGCCCTGGCAGTGAGGTGTGGGAGCAGGTGCTATTTTTCATAATGCTGAATTAAAAGAAAATATTAATCCCCACACTGATACGTGGATTACAGGTGGGTATTTCTGCCAGAAAAGGGGTGGCACCCACACTCAATATCAGTGTATCCACCCCCAAAATGGTTTGCAGAGCTCTGTGTGTGGGTTAACTCACAGTGCACCCCTCATATCCACAGATAAGAAACACTTCACACCTCCCTTTTTCCTCAAAGGGAGGAAAATGCTTTCCTTAGCTTAAAAGAAATATCCCTAAAGCTTTTAAAACTCCTTTTGTTCCCTGCTTGTTTTGACAATTTTATTTTTTTTTCTCCAATTCCCTCCCCTGAAATTCTAATTATCTGCAAAGCACTTTGTGCAGGACTTGCTTTAGTTTTGGGAAAACTGCAAAAAACTCAGCCCCAGGCTGATATTTGAGCGTGTTGGAGTCCCACACGGAGCCAGAGGGGACCGGGGAGAGATGGATTCCAGATGTTTGCAGCTGTCACGTGGTAGCAGCCGATGTTGTAAGTAACAGAGTTCCCTGAGTCTCTGATTTTGGCAGCAATCCCCGCTTTTGTCTGCAGAGGAACGGTGCAGGAAGTTAGAAAGTCCAGGACAAAGGAGTATTTTTAGCAAACTCAGCTGTGGAACCGCGGGGAGAGGCGGGATGGGAGGAGAAGGGTCGGGCCACGCCGAGGGCACTCGCTCAGGTTCCTGCTGCTCAGGGCACAAAATAAACACTCCCTTCCTTCCCAGCCTGTGCCAGCAGCGTTTCACCAGGAGCTGTTCCCAGAGCTGCACTTGGATAAGTTGCTGTCCTTGGGTTTGCCTCAGCCTTTCCCAGCCCTGCCCGTGGGTGCAGCAGCACCAGCAGGGCTGGTCGTTCCCAGACCCAGCAGCTCCCTCACAACACGTTTGTTGCTTGTCCTGTCACTGAAGTGACATCTGCTGACAACCGGGCTTGTTCAGTGCAGCTCCTAAAATCCCACGATGGTTTGGGTGGGGAAGGGCCTTAAAGCTCATCCAGATCCAGCGCTGCCACCTTCCACCAGCCCAGGTCGCTCCAAGCCCCGTCCAACCTCGCCTTGGACACTTCCAGGGATCCAGGACCAAACTGGGGGGAAGTTGTGCTTTGCTTTTCTTCAGGAACAGCAGAGATTTCTCTGAGGAGCAGCAGCAATCAGGTGGAAACAGGGAGAGAGCTGGTGGGCGGGGGGGTTCACCTGGAGAAGGGAAAGCCCTAGAGGGACCTTTGTACCCCTTCCAGTGCCCAAAGGGGCTCCAGGAGAGCTGGAGAGGGATTTGGGACAAGGGGTGAATGCCAGAGGGAAGGGATAGATGGGATACTGGGGAGGAATTCTTGCCTGTAAGAATTACAGAATTACCTCTGGTGGCTGCTGGGTACGAGGAGCAGCCGCTTTTTTGGAGAGGGGTCTGTGCACAGAGGGGTGATTTTATATCATTTCTTCAAAGAAGGAGCTCCTCAGCCACACCCTTCTCTGCTGAAAAATCCCCCAAACCTCTGGGAAAGGGCACATTCCGGTGGGGAATGCAGCCCTGAACACCCTGCCATCCATCCATCCATCCATCCATCCATCCATCCATCCATCCATCCACCCATCCATCCATCCCACCTGCTGCACTGTGTGAGAGAGGCAAACCACAGCCAGGGCTTTGGGAACTGCAGCTGATTTACGTTCTCCAACACGTGTTTTTCCACTGGCCACGTGGGAACAGTGCTGTGGTGGTGGGAAAGAGCTGCAGGTGGATGAGAGGAGCTGTCAGAGCAGAGCCAGCACTGCCTGTCCCACGCTGTGTTGCTGTGCAGGAAGGGATGGAAGTGTCCTGCTGGCTGAGGGGATGATGATGCAGCAGCTCCTCAGGGACCTGCAGTGATGGGGATCTGTCCCTCTGAGCTCCTCAGGCACTGCTGCCCCAGCTCAAGTGTCATCCTGCTGGCAGAGCAGCTCACCCAGCACCTCGTGGTGTGGTGGCACCTCGTGTCATGGTGACACCTTGTGTCGTGATAGCACCTTCCACGGTGGTGGTGGCACCTCCCACTGAGGTGACACCTTTCATCCTGGAAGCGCCTTGAGGGGTGTTGGGTCAAAGGTTGTGAGGTGGTGGCACCCCAAACTGTAGTCACACCCTGCCCAGTGGTGGCACCTCCCCTGCCAGGACAGGCTGGGAATGTTGGGGCTGTCCAGCCTGGGGAGGAGAAGGTTGTGGAGGTGGAGACCTCACATCATAACCCTCCAGGGTCTGAAGGGGCCTCCAGGGAAGCTGAAGAGGGAGTTGTGGGGACAGGACGAGGGGAATGGGTACAGGTGGAAAGGGGGGACATTTAGGTTGGACAGATTTTTCAGTGTGAGGGGGGTGAGACACTGGAACAGGTTGCCCAGGGAGGCTGAGGATGTCCCAACCCTGCTTGTGTTCAAAGCTAAGTTAAAGACCTTGAGCAACCCTATCTAGTGGGACTAGGGCAGGAACTAGATGGTCTTTAAGGTCCATTCCAACCCCTTAACATCCTCTGCTCCTATGATTCCATCATCACAGGAGCACCTTCCATCATGGCCACACAGCCAACCTTCATCCTCAGGAGGAAGGTAAGGCTGGGGGAGCCACCTCTGAGTTCAGCCCCTCACACTGGTTTTACTTTAAAAGGCACTTATCCAACCTGAAAATTAATTGTCTGCACCAGCCTCGGGGGAATGAGCAGAGCTGGGAGGTGGAACGAGGGACAAAATAAAGTGTGCTTGTAAAAAATGCCTGAAACAAGGGACAACACAGAGGATGTCAGCTGGATTTTCAGAGCTGGCTGGAATGTCTCTGGCCTGAGATGTCTCTGAGGAAGAGGCAGGCAGAGCGAGAAACACGCTGGGGGGGGGGGGGGGGGG
>NW_020956659.1:123194-128095 GCF_003031625.1 Empidonax traillii | reverse complement strand
GGGGGGGGGGGGGGGGGGTTTGCTGTCACCTTGGTAAAGGAATTGATTTATGATGTCCCTTTGAAGGAGATGGAGCTGGTTCATTTCCCATGTGTGATAAAGAGTGGGATTGTAGATACCTGGAAGGGATAAAGCCCAAAAGGGAAATCTCCACATTTTTCTTTTTTTTTTCGTCTCTTTTTGTGTTCTAGAATGAGAGAGAATGAGCTGCAAAATAATTTAAATGGGCAGAAAAAGGAGTTTCCTTCGGAGTAAAATGTCACCTGAGGACTGATGTACCACCTGATGTTATGAGGGTGGTGTGTTCAGCTGGCATTCACCTGAATAACTGGAGTATCCTGCACACTGATGAGCAGCTGGAAGTGGATAACACTGTATCCCTGTATGTCTGTGTGATGTATCTGTCCATCACTGGGTGTCCAAGCATCTCCCACAGATGTGCTGCTGCTTCATCACCCATCCCACGGGCTAACCATGAGCTGCTACAGGGTGTGAGGGTGATGGTCCCACAGAGCAGCTGCTCCACGGGTGTTTTCTGGGTGATGCTGAGTGGGATTGGCTCCCTGGCAGGGATTTCAGTCATCTGCTGCTTCAGCAGAGCGGATCGTGCCGGGGCAGATCAGAGCAAGTGTCATCTCTGCAGCACTGCAGGCTCAGGGGAACGTGTTCTGAACTGCTGAACTAAGCACAGAGGGGCACAGCTGAGAGGCCTGTGCTTCTCCTGGCCACGGGCATGAGACTCATAACAGAGTCACAGAAAGGCTTGGGCTGGAAGGGACCTTAAAACTCATCCAGTGCCACCCCCTGCCATGGGCAGGGACACCTTCCACCAGCCCAGGTTGCTCCAGCCTGGCCCTGGACACTTCCAGGCATCCAGGGGCAGCCACAGCTTCTCTGCCCAACCTGTGCCAGGGCCTGCCCACCCTCCCAGGGAAGAGTTTCCTCCTCATCTCTAATCTAAACCTCTCCTCTTTCAGCTTAAAACCATTCCCCCCTGTCCTATCCCTGTCTGTCCATGTTCAAAATTCCTCTTCCTCTTTTTTACAAGCCCCCCCTTTGTGAACTGATGATACAAACCCCAGATATCATGGAGGCTTTGGCGTGAAATTCTGGCATTGCAGTGGAACAGGTGAGGAGCTGATGCCAGCACAGAATCCCAGTTAGCAGCAGCAGCTGTAACAATCAGTGCAGAGCACTGCAAAGGGCCAGCTGCCCTCAGGATCCGCTGCTCTGGATGTGGGAAGATCAGGCTGGATGCTGGGAAGGCTCTGGGTGTGATTTCCTCCAGCTGTTCCTGGTTCCTGCTCGTGGCTCCAGCTGAGCCCGTCCCCAAGTTGCACCCGTGGCCACCCACCCTGTGCTGTCCCACCGACCCAAGGGGCTGGAATAGCATTTCCTTGTGATATCCAGGTGGGAAAACAGCTCAGGGGTTTGCTGGCAACAGCAGCCAGGTGGTTCCCACCACGGGTGGGCACAGCCCTCAGCTCCTTGTCACCCACAACCTCCTTGGTGACACCACACCAGAGAAATTCTGTGTGTTTACTGACCAAATTACTGGTTGATGAGTAGAATATAAAAAGAGGGCAGAAGGGCAATGGTGTACTAATACTTTATAAGGTTGGGGGAAAAAAGCCATCATGATTATCTGGCCTGAACTCCTGTGTAAAACATGCCTGGGGACTTTTCTATTTGAACTAAAGCTTTAGGTTTAGAAGTGAGGGGAGGGGAAAAAAAAAAAATCCCTCTTCAAATGAGAAGATTTCTCACCGGTTGCTTCGGTGCTTAATAACCTGCACCACTAAAAAGGTGCTTTTAATTCAAACCGGAATTTTAATCTTGCAGGCACCGGGTTGTGTGTACTTTCATCTGCCTGGCCAGGGAGCCCTCTATTATCACATTTAAATTCCAGAAGTAATTAGAGGCTGCCAGCAGATCCTCTCTCAACCTTCTGTTCGTTAGGGAAAACAAATTGAGTTCGCAGCGTCTTTCATTATCGGGCGAGATCCTCCACCAGCCCCGTGGTTCTCCTCTGAAACTGCTCCAATTTAATGATTTCCATCAGTGCCAGTGGATGTTGCCTTCCATCCACGGTATCCAGGGGGTCCTGGATGCGGAAAAACCAGTTCAGAGTCATTCCCGTTGGAAACAAAGAAGCATCGTGGAATCCTGGAATGGTTTGGGTGGGAAGGGACCTTAAGGATCATCGATTTTCAGCTCCCAGCCATGGAAGGTCACACTGGACGCCCATTAAGGAAAAATTAATGTGGATTACATTGATGAATGCGGCTTATATGGATTAAATTGGTGATGTAGCTTTGCCAGAAGCCTGGAATGCTGCTGGTCTTGGAGCAGCACCGCTCTGGTGTCCCTCAGCTCGACATCTTCAAAGCATGGAGTGTTCTGTGGGGAATGGAAACAACCCAGGGGGGCTTGGCAGGCTGGGGGAATGAGTCCTGGGAAGAAAGGCTTGGAGCTCTGCTGAGGGCACTGAGTTTGGGTTAAAAACATGGCCAAGAAGAAAAAACACCCATGACGTGGGCAGGACCACCAGAGGGTTGGTTCTGTCCACCTGGGGACAGCTGGGCCACCTCTTCCTGCCAAAACCACCACTGCCACCTGCACAGCCACTGAGACAGCTCGTGTGCAGCTCCCCAGGAATGAGGGAACTGTTGCTGGGAAAAGAGGAGGTTTTGCTTCGAGTCGCCTCTGCCCTCGTGGGGGTCCCACCTTCCAGGCCACTCGTGTTTTCAGAGATTGACTGATGAGTTAGTTCAGGGGAAATATCCCTGTCTGATGTGACCCTGAGGGAACACAACGCCAGCCAGCCCTGGGCTGGGGCCTCGTTGTCAGAGAGACCCCGGAACCGCAGCTCTCCCAGGAGTCCCAGGGATCATGGAATCACAGAGTGGTTTGGCTTGGAAGAGACCTTAAAGATCATCCAGTCCCACCCCTGCCACAGGCAGGGACACCTTCCACCAGCCCAGCTTGCTCCAACCAGGCCTTGAACATTCCAGGATGGGGCAACCACCTCTCCTCTGGGATACAGGTCAATAATCCACGCCACGGATCGACTGAGGGCACATCCAGCAACTCCACACGGGGAGAAAAAGCTGAAAGCAGGGAATTCACTCCTCCTTTAAAATGCAGATGGTGTCATTAAACCCAAAAAAAATGACTGCAAGTGAGGGAAGAGAGGCATTAAAATGGAAACGAAGTCTCTGCACCGAGCTTTGATGTGATGATAAAGATGATAAAGATGAATTCTGATTGCGGTTCTCCCAGCGGGAATCGCCACCGACACAGGAACGGGGACTGTGGAGCCTTTGGTGCTGCTCAGTGACACGCTGGGACCCCGTGGATTTAGGCCAAGGAGAGGTTGGGCCTTTGTGTTGATGCAGGAGATTAATGAGGCTGTTTGGAGAGGGTGAATTTTCCACCCCGTGGAGCTGCTTGGGGAGGTTTCCGTGCGGGTCTTCCCGTGGAATTGGGGGTGACGGGGATGTCTGAGTGGGTGTTGGGGCATTTTTCTGGGATTGTTATTGTCTGTGGTTATTATGAGAGCTGGGGGGGTTCACCTGGAGGAGAGAAGGATCCAGGGAGAGCTGAGAGCCCCTTGCAGGGCCTAAAGGGGCTCCAGGAGAGCTGGAGAGGGACTGGGGACAAGGGATGGAGGGGCAGGACACAGGGAATGGCTTCCCACTGCCAGAGGGCAGGGACAGATGGGAGATTGGGAAGGAATTGCTGGCTGGGAGGGTAGGCAGGCCCTGGCACAGGTTGGGCAGAGAAGCTGTGGCTGCCCCTGGATCCCTGGAAGTGTCCAAGGCCAGGTTGGAGCAGCCTGGGCTGGTGGAAGGTGTCCCTGCCCAGGGCAGGGGCTGGCACTGCATCATCTTTAAATTCCCCTCCAACCCAAACCATTCCATGGATCTAAGAGGGAGAGGAACCCCCAGACCTTGTGTAGCCACAGGGCACCTTTGCTATTTATTTAGTTATTTATTCATCCTCCTGCATTTTGGTGCTGGAGATTCTCCTGCTCCTCCCCAGAAGACCCCCCCAGGTTCACCAAGACCCCAAAACCAGAGCCACAGTGGAACCCCTGCCCCACAAGGCTGGATTAGGACAAACCACAGCAAAGTCCTGGGTGCTGGATGTAAAAATACAGAGAAAAACTAAACCACAAGATACACCAAGAAACGAGAAGGAGAAAATGCGCCCTTGACAAAGAGAAAGCAGAAAAAAAAATGTAATAAAATAAAATAAAATAAAAGGTTTTCTATTTGCAGTAATGCAAAACCAAAAATACATTTATTCACATTGCTGTGTAAATGATACCCATATTTATCAGGAGATTTATGGAAATGTCTGTCTCTCAGCAAATAAAGCCCTTGCAGTGAGGAGGTTTGACTGCTGGAGGTGGCAGGGAATGCAACACTTCCAAACCTGTGACCAATAACGTCTCAGGGAGCTGCTTAGAAGTCCTCATAAACTGAAACACAGCGCATTATTTATATAGTACATATTGGTACAGCGTGTTAGAGCAAGAGTTTATAATAATTTATTGTGGGGGGAAAAAGCCATCCCTATTAATAATTGATTCTTTATAAATAATGGAGGAAGAAATGCTGCTTTGATTTAAAGCCCAGGCTGGTAATGTATGCTAAACTCTGGTGGTGTTTGATGGTAAATAAATCCAGGGAAATCGTGCAGATTTGCATCCAGTTCTGCTGGGGAACTGCAGAAAAGGGATGGTTTTTATGGACTTGCCAAGGGAAAGGTGGGTTATGAAGTGGAAAAGTGCAGTTCCTGCAAAAAAAAAAAAAAAAAAAAAAAAGCATTAAGGGATGATGCATTTTGATGCATGTTAATGTTGGTGATAGAACAGGTGGTTTTGAGCTAAAGGA
>NW_020956659.1:120088-123173 GCF_003031625.1 Empidonax traillii | reverse complement strand
AGAAAAGGGATGGTTTTTATGGACTTGCCAAGGGAAAGGTGGGTTATGAAGTGGAAAAGTGCAGTTCCTGCAAAAAAAAAAAAAAAAAAAAAAAAGCATTAAGGGATGATGCATTTTGATGCATGTTAATGTTGGTGATAGAACAGGTGGTTTTGAGCTAAAGGAGGGGAGATTTAGATTAGATGGGAAGGAATTCCTGGCTGGGAGGGTGGGCAGGCCCTGGCACAGGTTGGGCACAGAAGCTGTGGCTGCCCCTGGATCCCTGGGAGTGTCCAGGGCAGGTTGGAGCAACCTGGGCTGGTGGAAGGTGTTGGGGCTGGAACTGGATGACCTTTAAGGTCCTTTCCAGCCCAAACCATCCCAGGATTCTGTGAAGTTGTCTCTGCTCATTGCTGGGGCTTGGACTGAATGGCCTTCAATGATCCTTCCAACTCAAACCATTCCAGGATTGCACGAGTTTGAGGTGGAAGAAGTTCACTGGAATCACCCCCTTATAGTGTTTACAGACAGAGATTTTTCATCCCTGACCCTCGAGCACCTCCTCCTTCTGCCTTTTCCACCACACACATTCCACGCTCATGTTCTGGGGAGGAGGCAGGAACGGGGGAGAGGATGTGAGAAAAGTGCATTACACTTCTCCAGACGCTCCCTGAGAGCAGCTTCCTCGTAAAAAAACTGACACTTGCAGCCTCACAGATCTCCGGGTATGTCAGTAAATATTGACAGCAATCTGTCAGCAGAGATTCTGAGTCAGCTCTGGCCTCGGATTCACAAAGCAACTTCTCATTCATTTATTAAAAGCAATAATCCCCCCCTCAGTCTGCAGAGCACGGGCTCTGCACGAGCTGCGAGAGCAGATGGAGTAATTTAGTGCCTTTAAACTGTTGGATTGGTGACAGGTAGGACGTGGAGTGGGAGCTCCAACCCCCCCATCTGTGCTCACACACCTTCCCAGGAGGTGATGCTGAGGCAGAGGTGAGAGAAATCCGGGATTGCAGAACATTCCCGGGGCTGGGAGTGTGGAAAGAGCAGAGGCTGAGGGTCGTGGGCCACGGGCAGCAGGAGGAAACTACATCACACAGCAGGGCTGGGGCGCTGTTAATAATAAAAGGGCTGTTTCGTGGCTCATTTCTGTGTCCTGGTGTTGCAGAACGAGCAAAGTTGGGCGTTGAAAGGAAGGAGAAATCTCTTTCCTGGTTTTTTCCTCATTTTTTTGCTGAAATACTGGTTGGGATCTAATCCATCCCTGCTGTTGGCTGCAGTGCATTAGCCAAAGAAAGCTGAATTTTTATGAGCCATCACATTTGCCCAGTGTTCCTAAGAGCTTGTCAGTCCCTAAAACTGTGTTTTTAAACCACTTGACTAAGCCCCTTTCTCTCCCCAGCCTTCAGTCTCCTGTGGTATTATAATATAAGTTTCCTTCCCAGTCTCCCAGGGCTGACAAGACTTTAATTTCTAATTTAAAAACTGAGATAACATTTATTCTTAGCAAATGTGCTTGGCTGAAAGTCTGCAAGGCTTCTTTGTACCAAATGAGGAAGGGAAGGGGGTAAAAACCGACTGTTTTCATTTCTAAGACGTTCTCCTGTAAAACATGGGAACATTTCTTCCTACACCGGCTCAGCTGATGAATTCATCATGTCTGCACTCCCAGAACTTGGGAACCAGAGAATCCTGGGATGGTTTGGGTTGGAAGGGAATTTAAAGTTCATTTTGTTCCACCCCCTGCCATGGGCAGGGACACCTTCCACCAGCCCAGGCTGCTCCAACCTGGCCTTGGACACTTCCAGGGATCCAGGGGCAGCCACAGCTTCTCTGGGAATTCCATCCTGGTCCCTTCCCATCCTCCCAGCCAGCAATTCCTTCCCAATATCCCATCTAACCCTGCCCTTTGGCAGTGGGAAGCCATTCCCTGTGTCCTGTCCCTCCATCCCTTATCCCAAATCCCCCTCCAGCTCTCCTGACGCCCCTTTAGGTGCAGCACGGGGATGATTATCCCTGAACTTCCATTTCCTTAATTAATTTCTAAATGGGTAATTTGGGATGTACAAGCACTTACTGTCAAACCCCAGAAACAGGCACTTCCCTCCTAGGCACTAAATCTCAGCTCCCAGCACAATTAAGGATCATTTATCAAGCTTTTCCCTAATTTTCCAGCCCCTCCCTGAGGTCTCTCCCCCTGCCTGGCTCCGTGTCTGGGGCTGATGGAGGAATTTGGCCTCGTGTTTTCCCATACAGGACTAAGGGGGATGGCTGAGATGTTGGTGCCCCTTCATCATCCCTGCTTGGCCTCATTTAACCCCCTGTGAGCCTTGGAGTGATTCCCTGTGCCAGCATCTCCAGCGGTGGATGCAGTGGCCGAGGGGACAGCTGGCATTCCAAACCAGCATCCAGGAGGAATTCTGCAGGAATTCCCAGCCTTCTCTCCAGCGGGGAAGGTCTCCCCTCTCACTCCTCAGCGTGGGAAAGCCCCGACCGGACTCTACCCCTCTCATCCCTCCCCATCCATCCCGAAATTTCAGAGCCAACCGTTCCAAACCACAACCGGCTCCGCTGGAGGATTAAAATAGCCCCAAGAAGCCCAATCAGGGAAATCCAATCCCAAAGCCCATCCAGTGTAATTAGATCCCAGTGTAATTTCCATTGGAAATCAGCTCTTGGGGGTGGGCTCCTCCCTGGGGACATCCCTGGGGACACCCCGGGCTGTTTGTTCCTGTGATGTTCTGGCTATTGATTTAAGGAGAAACGAGAGCTGGTGAATTATCTGTGCCTGTGCTTGGCTTTGTTTTGTCTCTGCTGATGGCTGGGGCTGGTGTGACCCTCCACTTTAATGGCTTTCAGATGCCAGAGGTCTTATTGTAAAGCCCTGCCCAGACCACCAGCAGAAAACAAACTTTGAGGTTGCAAATAGCAGAGAAAACGATGTTGTGTCTCCCACACCAAACCCCCACGTGCACATTTTTGTGAGGGACCGCAGAGCAGTTTTCACATCAAAAGAGCGTTTTCCTGACGTGGTTGCAGAGCAGTGACAGACTGATCTCCTCCCCGTGCAGGTACCTCTATAAATAATCAGACATATAATATT
>NW_020956659.1:115717-119864 GCF_003031625.1 Empidonax traillii | reverse complement strand
TGCACATTTTTGTGAGGGACCGCAGAGCAGTTTTCACATCAAAAGAGCGTTTTCCTGACGTGGTTGCAGAGCAGTGACAGACTGATCTCCTCCCCGTGCAGGTACCTCTATAAATAATCAGACATATAATATTTCCACAGCTGTTTTGCTACCAGATGGCTCTGCCTTTAAAAAAAAAAAAAAAAAAAAGCTTAAAGTAACTTCCTTTGCAGTGGGAAAGGCCAACTCTGTCAGGTCCTATAAACTCATCCTTTGAGGAGCAGACACGTCCCAGAGACCTGGCTTTGAACCTGCAGGAGGAGCAACTTCTCAGGGCTGGAGCAGCCCCGGAGTGAGCCCTGAGAAGGGCTGGGTGAGTGCGTGGGAAGGTCCCTGGTCCAGCCCTGATGAACCCAGGTGTTTGAAGGTGATGGGGGTGATGGACAACAGGAACCAGAGCTACCCTGGACATCAGCACAGGGGTGGAACAGAAACACAAGAGTATTGATCGAGGAACAGAGCTGGGAAGGGACTGAGGGAGCTGGGGGGGCTCAGCCTGGAGAAAAGGAGGCTCAGGGGGGACCTTCTGGCTCTGCAGTCCCTGACAGGAGGGGGGATTTGGAGGAGGGTCGGGCTTTTCCTTCCTCCTGCAGGGAATTCCTGTTTCACACAATCCCAGATTGGTTTGGCTTGGAAAGGAATTTAAAGTCCATCTTGTTCCACCCCCTGCCATGGGCAGGGACACCTCCCACTAGCCCAGCTTGCTCCAACCTGGCCTTGGACACTTCCAGGGATCCAGGGGCAGCTTCTCTGCCCAACCTGTGCCAGGGCCTGCCCACCCTCACAGGGAAGAATTCCCTGCCTTCCACCTCCTCCTGCTGGAAAAGCCTGGCAAGTAAATCACATAATTAGTCACAGAATACCCTGAGTTGGAAAGGACCCCCAAGGATCCTCGGGTGATGAGCTGCCTTCTGGTTGTCTCAACCAGAAAAGGGGGTGCACAGCACCCAGGTCCAGTGTCTTGGTGTCATCTCGTGCTCTTAGGGGAGCAACTTTCTTCCAGCATGCAGGGGAAACCCAGGAAAAACACCCAGCACGCAGCTGCAGGCCCAGGTGCCTTGATATGTTGATTTTTGGGTTGCTTTGGTGCTGTTCAGTGAGGTCTCTTTGCTGAACGGGTGGAACATTTGGCAGGGATAGAAGGGGAAATGGTTTGGAGCTGCACCAGAGGAGGTTCAGGTTGGATATTCAGGACAATTTCTCTACTGAAAGAGTGGTTAAGCACTGGAACAGGGCAGTGGTGGAGCCAAAAAAACAAAGAGATGTGGCCTGGGGGCCGTGGTTTAGTGGCTGTGGTGGCACTGGCCGAAGGTTGGACAACGACAACTCTACCATTCCTCATTCCTCCTGAGTTCAGCCTCAATTTATCCTTCATCCCAAACTGAAAATCTTCAGCTCAGGGAGGGGGAAGAGCTGAGGGTCCTTGTCTGGCAGCTGTGCAGCAACAAACGTGTCCATGCCCTGTGGTGGTGCCGTTGTTTTTGGGGATCAGCAGGTGGGAACCTTTATCTGCTGCCCCGAGCCCGACCCCGCTGGCACCACCTGCAGATATCTGATAAATAATTTGTTCTTCTCTTTCAGGAAACCTCCCAGGACACACCTTTGAAAGGCTTTTTGTGCTTGCACGAGGCCACCATGGAATAACGTGAAAAAATAGCGGTTTAAAAATAAACCCAGCCAGTTGATATCTCTTTTATCCCCAGTTGTTTGTACCCCCCTCGTTGTGCACCCAATTCACACTGGGGAAACAATGAAAAATAAATGTTAATGTTCTCAGATCTGTGCCCTTTGTGCCAGCTCCCTGAGCCTTTAGGCTGGGAGGGCTTTGAAGGGGGTTCCAAAAATCCCTGCCAAGGGTGCTGGGCATGGAGACCCTCCAAACACTTGGAAAAGCCTCTTTTCCATGGAATATCTGATTCAAAATCCTCCTTTCCATGGAATATCTGATTCAAAATGGCATTTGTCTCTCCAAAGAGGTCTTCAGACTCCTTAAATTCTGCTGTGAGGTCCTTGTTGCCTGCCTCAAGGATGTTTGGTCCTTGACAGGCACCATGGTAGAGCAGTGGTGGTGATTTTGGGAGAGACATCCCAACCACCCTGTCATGCCACAGGTCATGGAATATGCCGAGCTGGAAGGGACCCAACAGGATCATCGAGTCCAAATGGCACCAGTGAGGTGCTTGGGGACAGGGGTCAGTGCTGGACCTGGGCTGATGGTTGGACTCAATGATCTTAGAGGTCTTTTCCACCTTTAATGAGTAAAAATCTCACATCTCTACCCGTTAATTGGTTTTAGTCCCTCAAATGCTATTTGAGGTTTTCCAGTGGAGCCAAAGGCCACGTGGATTTTAGGATTTTCCACACCTGCCTGGCACCTCCAGGACTGCAGCCATTCCTGCAAGCTGGTCACAGATTGGGAAGGGGAAGAGGCCAAGCATCTTCTGGCTCCCACTGATTGATGTTCCAGCCCGAGGATGCTGCTTCTGTTCTCCCAGTCCAGGCAGCACCAGCACTGAGGAGCAGGGAGAGCTGGAAATGAGCTCCTCTTTATTCCAGGGAATGCAGAGGTCAGCAGGGGAAGGGGCTGGTCCCCTGGCAATCACTCCACATGCCCTCCCTCATTAGATTTTCTCTGCGTGGATCGTTCAGCAGGAGGGGAGGAAAGGGCAAAGCCCGGCTCAGCTGGAGCCCGTGCTTGTGATGCTGATGGCAGACATGGCTTTGGGGACAAGTCCTGCTTTAATGTCACCTGTGCCACGTTGGATTCTACCCCCAAACAGCAGCTCTCATCCAGAACACCAGAGGCACCAGCAACACCAGCGCTACGGAGGTGTTTTCTGACTTTAATTAATCGAAATTAACAATCCTGTGGATTATTTTACCATTAACACCCTCCCTGCAAACCACAGCAGGGGTGCTGCCCATAAATCAACCCCTGGGCACCGCTGGGGCCCCCTGAAACGAATCCCAAAGCCTGCCATTTGTTTTGACACATCATCTCCTCCTCCTCGTGGCTTCCACACACCTGGGCCCGGAATGGCCGCTGAGGTCACCACGCAAATATGTGGAGTGCCTGTTCCCAAATTAATAGCACATGGGCTCAATCTCCAGGCTCTTGGGCATAAGTTCAAAAAAATAGAGATATAAAACGTGAGTGATTTACTGGAGCTTTCCTAGACTGAAATGATTAATGGGCTGATTTACCGGCCCCATTTTTTTTTGGTATTTTTTTTTAATGCTGAAACCGATATATAAAAATTAAAGGGAGCACAGAGGAAATGGTCATCACAAGTGCCTTTATCAGAGTGCTAAGCAGAAAAAAAAAATGGCTCTGTGATGGCTATATTTTAAATATTAATCCTCTGCTTTGTTTCTGCGTGGTGGTGCAGGAGTGTGAGCCGTGCCCATCTGCTGCCAATGAGCTCGGTGCTAAACGTTTGAGGGATGAGATTCACCCGTGTGAGCCAGTCAGCTCGTGTTAAAATCCCCTCTCTAACCAGCCAGAAATGGTTTTAGGCCATGGTGAGACGACAGCTCTAAGCCCAGGGTGGAGTGACAGCATCTGGCACGGCGTCGGTGACGGCGAAGTCATCCCGGGCGTTCCAGCGATGGACAAAAGGAGAGCAAAGGATGAGCCTTTGGGGTATTTTTTTGGGGTGGCAAAACGGCAGAAATGTGTCAGGATGTGGCTGTTGGGCCTTGGAGACATCCTGGTGGGAGACCATCCTGGTGGGAGACCATCCTGGTGGGAGACCATCCTGCTGCTCTGCTGGTGCTGCCCGAGGCTCCCCAGGCGTGAATTCACACCCAGCTGTGGGGCCAGCACTGCCCTGTGCTCCCTGCCTGACACCCACTGTCACTAGGGGGTCATCAAACCCTCTCTTCATCACCAGCTTTTCGTCCTCACCTTTCTTAAAGTGCCAACAAATGGTTTTTATGTCTCCATTCAACACCTGGAGCCACCGTGATGAGACCTCGTGGCATTTGTTTTACAACACCACCCAGGGAGGAATCCCCTCCTCACAGCGATTCCTTCACAGCAGCTCATTCTACTCCTTGATGTGGAATCACAGAACCATTTGGAACCCGCTGGAAAAGCCCTCTGAGG
>NW_020956659.1:108633-115333 GCF_003031625.1 Empidonax traillii | reverse complement strand
GGTTTTTATGTCTCCATTCAACACCTGGAGCCACCGTGATGAGACCTCGTGGCATTTGTTTTACAACACCACCCAGGGAGGAATCCCCTCCTCACAGCGATTCCTTCACAGCAGCTCATTCTACTCCTTGATGTGGAATCACAGAACCATTTGGAACCCGCTGGAAAAGCCCTCTGAGGTGGAGTCAAACTGTGGCCCCTGTCCCCAAGTGCCACATCCACAGGGCTTTGAAATCCCTCCAGGAATGGGAACTCCCAGCGTGGGAAGCAACAGCCAGGTCTGCCCCAACCCCCCCTCGGAGCTGAGCTGAGCTGGTTCCACCTTCAGAGCACGGTGATTACTGTCAGGTTTAATATAAGTATTGCAAGAGGCAGGATATTAAAATAAATGCCTGCACAGCCAGGTTGAAATTCTACTTAATCCAGCAGAAAAAAAAAAAAACCAACAAGCAAACCAATATTGATTTCTCAGGCACAGGGGGGACACTCCAAGTTACACCCAAAAATGGGTGGAGGTGAGTGAGGGGTTTTGCCCTTTCTCTTTTTGCAGTATCAGTGGGTGATCCTGGCTCTGCAGCCAGGCAAGGATTTGACTCCACTGGAAACGCAGGGAAGAGTTAATTTTCTCAATTTGGAACATCTATCTGTCACGTGCCACTGCTCTGTAATTATGACTTCTTCTGCTTCTTAGAAAAAGGTTATTACAAGAGCCTTTTAATCTAAAAGGCCAATTATATTAAAACAGTGGCTTCCATACTTAGATCCCCCTTTATACACACAGGTATTGTGTTTGGTGTAAATTTAGCAAATTGCATGGAGGGTTTGCTTAGGGGAAGCTGAAAAATACGATTATTGCTTGTATCAACGTGAGCACGAACAGTTTAAGGTATCTGTGGTGGCTGGGAGCCCCAGCCACGCTCAGATTTAGGGATATAAAGTCTCCTTTCCACCCCCTGCCATGGGCAGGGACACCTTCCACCAGCCCAGGGTGCTCCAACCTGGCCTTGGACACTTCCAGGGATCCAGGAGCAGCCACAGCTTCTCTGGGCAACAACCTGAGGCTGTTTTGTCTTGTCCTGTCACTTGTTACCCGTGAGAAGAGACCAACCCTGACCTGGCTCCCACCAGGAACCTGGAGCAGGGTGTCCCATGGGAATCCCCCCCCCTGCTGCCCTCAGGAGCCACCTGGACAGAGCCAGGGGGGACAAGGAGAGCCGAACCCCTTGAGTCTGGTGAGAAGCTTGGGCCGTGTTATTAACATTATGCTCGTTATTATGGTCAGAATGGAAATGGCAGTGTGGGAATTCGAAAGCTTTGGGGCATCTGGCAGCTGATTTTCATCTGGAATGGCTGGTTTTCATCTGGAATGGCTGGTTTGGAGTCTGGAGCCCTGATATTGCCTTCCTGTGCCTCTCCTGAATCGACAGTGACACGTGGTTTGAGAAAGGTTCTCTGCCCACATCTCTTAGTTATGCATTTATTTAATCTCGCCCCGGCAAGGAAGGTGTTTTAAGCTGAAAATATCCCTCGTTCTCCAAAGCTGTGATAAATATTGATGCAGCATTTCCAATGAGACGTGCTGTGCACAGGCAGGGCTGGAAAGCAGCCAGGACTGGCTTGCGAGGCTTCAATAAAACACGAGTGCCACGAAGGGTGAGGGTGAACAGTGATCCCAAGGAGCTTTCCAGGGCTCTGCTGGTGCAGGCTGGGGGCATGCAGTGAGGATCCAGGGAGCATCCAGGGAGGATCCCCCCCCGCCCCCAGAACAGCCAGGAAAGGCTCCCTGCAAATTCCCTTTGACTTCACATCCACCCTGTCAATTGGTTTTACAAGATCAAGCGGAAATACTGGAAGAGGGGAGATGTCATAATCTCAGTTCTGGCCCAAGGCTTTTGTTTCTAACAAATGGGCAACCCCCCTCTAAGCCTGGTAATTAATCTGATGGATCTTTTCAATTTTATCAGCCCCTTCCCTGGCATTATTCTTCAATCTGTCACTGGAAACAAACCCGGTGACAACGAGGTAAAGCTGCTCAAGAAGCAGCTGCTAATCTCTGCAGTTCCCTGCAATTGCTTTTCCACGGTGTTTCTGGACAAGCAGCCTCCCTGGTGGTGTCACAGCTCCTGGATACCTTAATCAGGGGCTTTACAGCTTCCTACAAGTATTGTATGAGGAGAGCAGGGCTTGTTGATGGTCAGGATTTGGGAGAAGTGTCTGTCTTTCTTCCAGCTCTTGTTGTTAAATTAAATTATGACCTCGAGGAGGAGGAGGAGGGGGGGACATGTTTTACTGCTTTCTAGGAAGCACATTCGTTGCCCAGAGAAGCTGTGGCTGCCCCTGGATCCCTGGAAGTGTCCAAGGCCAGGTTGGAGCATCCTGGGCTGGTGGGAGGTGTCCCTGCCCATGGCAGGGGGTGGGACTGGATGGGTTTTATTGTCCCTTCCATCCCAAACCTTTCTGGGATCTTGGAATGCTGAACAGGCCACCATCAACTCTGGAACCAGCAGAGCTGAAATTCAGGGCTCTCTTCTCCAAACCAGCCAGGCTGGAGGTGATGCCTCCTGAGTTCCCAGGAGAGGAAAGACTGGAATCCATGGCTTGATCCATGGCCAATAAACCCTTCTTCAGCAGGATTTATTGGCATTTTTTATGGGGGAAGCTGTCAGGTTTTTAAGAAGCAGTGGTTAAGTTTTTCAGCAGCCTGGTCAAAAATGGGTTTTGTGGTTCCTCCTCTCATCAAATGGACCCTTCACAAAAAAAAACTTTCAAGCCTGAGAAGCCTTTATTGCTCAAACTCTCTGGCATTCCTGGCCCCTTTTTGGGATGGGGTGGCAATGGGGATAGAGGGAGGAGCAGGGTGGCTGTCGCTGAGCATCCTTCCCGTGCTGACAGCTCACCTTGGTGCTTGGGGCTGTCCCTGCCAGGGGCACGGGGAGCTGATTGAAGTAAATTAAGCTCCCCAGTAAATTAAATTAAGTCCACCTTAATTCTGAAAAAGGCTGTCTACACTGGCATGTAACGAAGTTTAACTAATCCACTTTAGAAATTAATTCAGATTAAGTTCTCTGAGCATCCCCAGGTAGCCAATTTGGAAGGAAGGAAGGACAAGGACGTTCAGTAATGCCTTTAGTTCAGGTGAGAGGCTTTGGTGACCACGCAGACGTGAAGCTGGGGCTGCCTGCAGGCACTGGGGAGGGGGGGGGCTCAAAAAAGCCCAAACCCACTCAGAGCAGAATTACAGGTTTTCCTGAGAATTTTTTCTCCCTGCCCAACTGCTTTTATGAGGAAAAAGGAGAGAAACCTTGCCTGGATCAGGGCCCTGGGTCACCGAGGAGGCGACGCTCGTGGTGGGGACAACTCCGCGCTCCGGGGACGAGGCACCTTCCTCCTCCTTTTTTGCTTTCTCCTTTTTTTTTTTTTTTTTTTTTCCTTCTAAATGCCAGACAGGAAATGTCTTGATGTAATATTTAACATGGGGGCCTGGGGGACTGGGTGTGATTGAAGACAGGATCTTCATTTTGACAGCTTAATGCATTTTACATGACGGGGCGGAGGGACCCGGCGCTGCAGCTCCTTCCCCGAGTCCTTGCATGACATCCAAACCCCTGGCCCTTTGCCCTCCTCACCCCTTCTCTTTTAAGAGCTTTTGGGCATCTCGAGCCTTCCAGGGTTTCACAAAGTGTAATCTGGTGATAAAGAGGAGGGGAGAGCAAGCAAAGCCGAATTTCCCCCTCCCGATATCGCCCCGTGTGGGACGGATGGTGATGGGATTACTGGGAAAAGAGCCTTTGGATTGAGGGGATTAAACCTTATCCATGTTTTGAGGCATTCACAGGGTGTGGGTTTGGTGTTCTGGTCAAATTATTTTGAGATAATAATAATAACAATAACAATAATAATAATAATAATAATAATAAGCAAGTTTGCCCACAAATAGGAATTTTGGGCTGGGGTCACCACAGTGCTTGCTCAAGAGTTAGAGGAGAAAAGAAAACAAATAAAGTTCCAGGTCCGTGGTGAGAATTTATTGAATTTAGATTAATTTGACTCATTGTTAGGGTCAAAGCTGGGGCTTTAGGAGAGACACCAGTGTCACCTGCCCTCCCCCATTACTGCCATATACATATACATTATATATTTACATGGCCATACCTGTACAGGTGCGTCTCAGCCTTCCAAACAAGCTCCAAATAGCCCAGATTCAGGTTATACCAAGCATCCTAAAACGATATTTCAAGCCACCCTTAGTCTAAATCATACTCTGGGCCATTTAAACCCGTTTCTTTGTGTCCTGGAGGAATATTTTGGCTCAGGAACTGAGCAAAAGGGGCTCTGCAAGTGGTGGTCAGGGTGGGAAATTCTGCTTTCAGCTGAGTGTTTACTGCCAAAAATCGCTGTTTTGCCATTTGTGGTGGTTTTTTTTTTTTCCAAGGCATTTGAAGACAACCTGGCTGGGGGATTTGGGAGCTGCATTGCTGGAGGCAGAAAAGCCCCACACCTCTGTATTCCTATGATGTGCCTGAAACCAACCCTGCTGGGAGCAGGATCTGAGCCCCTGGACCCCCATCCCCTGCACAAACACCCCCAGTGCTGAACAGCTGCTGGTGGGGAAGGACCTGGTGAGGCACAAACCTGTCCCTGCTCGGAGATACACACTCCTCCGTGAATAAATCCAATATATTCCATAGAAATCTCCTGTTAGGGCCCGTTTTATTGAACCAACCAGCGTGTTTCTGCTCTTGAGAGGCTGTGAGAGCTTTATTTATTAGCCCTGCACCGCGAGAGCCTCCCCCGTGCCTTTGTCTGCTTTATCTCGCCTGTCACAGGGCCCTGGACCTGGATTTTTGGGGGAGCTTCGTCACTGAGGCAGAAACCTTTGTTCCTGGCTGGAAAAAGGAAGGCATCAGCTGGGAATGTGTTTTCCAGAACAGGCTGCCCAGGGGAGTGGTGGCATCGCCATCCCTGGGAGTGTTCCTGAGGACACGGTTCGGGGGTGCCCTTGATGGGAATGGTTGGAGACTCCATGACCTTAGAGAGCTTTTCCAAACTTCCCAGTTCTCTGATTCTCTCTGGAGCAGCCCCTCCACAGGGAATGCAGCTCTTTGCTCTTAGGAGGGAGTTTTCCCTCACGACCTTCCCGTGTGTTTCCCGGGAGCCAGCCAGGCGGGAACACCCGGCTGGCACACACAGGCTCTGCCTTCCGGCAAGGTGAGCCTTCTCCAGGAGATTTCGGGTGCAGACAGCATCCAACAGTTATCCCTCTGGCTACCAGACAGCTTGTCAGCCTGCAGAGGATCTTCCCCCCCCCAGGGTGCAGATGTCACCCCCAGCAGCACACAGGAGGTGACCGTGCCAGGTCAAACACACCCCCCTGAGCTGGGAGAGCTTTGAATCCTTGGATTGCAGAGGGAAATAGGAAGGAGAGATGGAACCAAAATCTGGTTTTTTTTCCCAGCTTGGATGAGCACTGATGACCCAAACCTGGCTGTGGGATACACCAGGAGTCAGCTCTGCGATGCCGTGGGCGTCAGCATTCCCGTCATCCAGTGACTTTTATCTTTTATCTTCCTCATCTGCTTGTCCTTCAGGAGGCACAACAAGGGACGTCAAGGGTTGAAAACAACAGAGCAGCCCTTGAGTGTGCTGCTGGACATGATTAACACAGTGAAAGCGGCACTGACAGTTTAGGGCTTTAAGCTGCTGATGTAAATGTGCATCTCCTGCTGTAGCAACGGGCCCATAACAAGGCAAAAATTAACATTATAGAGTTGTGGCTCTGAAGCATTTTTCCAGAGAAGTCATGTTGGATGTTGTGTCTGAGAGCACAGCCTGGGAATAGGACTGGAGGTAGACACTTGGTTCAGATTTATATTAAGTTTCCAGCAAACTCAGGGAATATCAGCCTGTCTGACCTAATATTATGTTGATTCCAAAGTAATTACATTTGTTACTTGCAGGATCTGCAGTAAATCGAGTTGTGGCAGTTATGGGGATGCTTCACAGAAGCAATTTCAGAGATCATTAAATATATCTTCCATTGGTTACACATCACATTAACCCCTCCAGCGCCTCAAGACGGACGACATCCTTTCACCAAAGAGGCAATTTTATGGGAATAATGTCAAAGGCAATCCAAGGGAGATAAATTCCAGAAATGTGTGCAATTACTGCACACGCAGGTCTCTTGTTGGCCGCAAAGACACAAGGATTAGAAAGTTGGTGCAAGGCTGGTAGAAACTCCACACGACCTGCACCACCACCAGGGTGATGCTCACCCTGAAACAAGAGATGAGGAGCCTGGGATGGCTCTTTCCCTCTTATCCCATCCGTGCCATGCTCCAAAAAGAGTGCCAAAATAACAGTACAGGAAGGCAGAGTGGAATCTGACCCTGCTCCCCAGTTCAACACATTTCTGCTGCCTCTCTGCATTTGAAGATGATTTAAAAATACCCAGAACACGTTCAGAGGGTGGAGAGGGAACACGAACTGGTGTTTCCTGCCACAGGGGGAAGTTTTCTGACCGCCAAACCGCGGGTGTGCAGGAGCCTCCCCAGCCCCACAAGCACTGCTGATTTTCCCCTGCCAGCCCTGGAGGTCTTTTCCAACCCAAAAACCATTCCATAATCCCACCATATCCCTGCAACGGGTACCCAAAGTCTCGCTTGGTGCACAAGTGTGAAGGATTGGGGTCTAAACCAGAA
>NW_020956659.1:105856-107826 GCF_003031625.1 Empidonax traillii | reverse complement strand
GCCAAACCGCGGGTGTGCAGGAGCCTCCCCAGCCCCACAAGCACTGCTGATTTTCCCCTGCCAGCCCTGGAGGTCTTTTCCAACCCAAAAACCATTCCATAATCCCACCATATCCCTGCAACGGGTACCCAAAGTCTCGCTTGGTGCACAAGTGTGAAGGATTGGGGTCTAAACCAGAAGCAGGCAAGAGATGAGCTGTGCTGGAAGACCTGGAGGAGAAACTCTCCCGAGATCTATTTTGTTGGGGCTGATGTAATTCAGCTCTCGCCTGATGCCACGTTTAATGTTGTAACGTGATTTTGGCCCATCTTCAAGCTGGGCCCAGCCTTTTGCTAGCCTGTGGTTGCCTCAGGAGCTGTTTTTATTGTTGGGTGACAGTTTGGCCTCCACACTCATCAATCCTTGCAGCAGCAATGGGATGAGCAGCTTTTTTTTCCTGGGATCTAATGAACGTGCCCAGGGATTGTCCTCCGGCTGCTTGCGGGCTCCTGACAGCAGGAATGACGTCTCAGGGACCTCCAGGGCATGGAGATGGCTCTGCTGAGCTTATTGCAAGCCTTGGACCTCTGATCCAAGGTCTTGTGGTGCCAGGGAACATCTCTCCAGTGGCTCCAGCCACCAGCTCGGAGCATCTCCTGAGCAGAGGTCACTCACTCATCTGTCCATCCCTCCCACCACTCCCTCCTCAATGCCTACACCAAGGAGGGTTTTACACCCCAAAATTAACCCAGAGCACGTCTGCTGCCTCTCAGAAGGAAAATATCATTAGTAGGGACATTCCTCCTTCCTGTGCTGGGAATTTTCACAGCTTCAGTGAGGGGTTTTTGGTGCCCTTGTTGAGCTACGAGGCCGTGCCAGGGGCGAGGGGTGCCCTGTGTCACGTACCAGCAGCACCACCCATCCCAGCAGCACAAACAGGAGCCAAAAATACCCAGAAACATCTTCCTTCCCCATTGCAGAGCCACAGCCTGTACTGGGAAAGGGAACCCCAGCCTTGGAGACACGAAATGTTTCGGAAAATGCAAAGAAAAGGGAACAGGGAATACGCAGCACAATTTATGTGCCTTTTTTGGGGGAGGGAAGGAACCTAAGGTACCTCACACCTCCAGCTTAAGGGATTTAGCAGCCTCTGGGCTGGAAAGATATTTCCCAAACTTGCCAAACTGTGCCTGCCCACAGGTCTGGGTGTCAGGGGTGGGAGCTGAATGAGCAGAAAGTATCTCAAGGTTTCCCCTCACCCTCTTTGAGCCACATCTGGGCTTGGTTTCCACAGCTGAGACTGGTCCCACTGCCAGGATTTACAGGGAAAAACCCCTCATGGACATGATTATCCTGTACCTGGAAACAGTAGTTTTTTTGAGCAGCAAGGAGTTGGAAGGTTGGGGCATAAGCCAGATTTTAGAGATGATAAAGACCAGACTTGCTGGGAGGTGAGGACCTAAAGGGAGAGGTGACGTTTGAGGGGAAGCAAGTACAAAGAACAGCTGTTCAATCCTTCTTCCTGAGGCTCCTCTCCTGAACCAAAGGAAAGCTGGAGGCTGCAGCAGCACCTTCTGTGGGATGAGCTCTGCAGATTTGGTCAGGGCCAAGAGATGCTTTGGAGGTTCTAAGCGCTGGTGTCTTCCTCTTTCTTCTCCTCAAAGCCACGTTTTGATGCAGTGCTGCACCCAGATTTTGGGACCAGAATAGGAAGGACGTGGAGCTGCTGGAGAGAGTCCAGAGGAGCCCATGGAGATGCTCCAGGGCTGGATCCCTCTGCTCTGGAGCCAGGCTGGGACAGCTGGGGGGTATCACCTGGAGAAGAGAAGGATCCAGGGACACCTGAGAGCCCCTTGCAGGGCCTAAAGGGGCTCCAGGAGAGCTGGAGAGGGACTGGGGACAAGGCCTGGAGGGACAGGACACAGGGAATGGCTTCCCACTGCCAGAGGGCAGGGACAGATGGGAGATGGGGAAGGAATTGCTGGCTGGGA
>NW_020956659.1:103215-105266 GCF_003031625.1 Empidonax traillii | reverse complement strand
CCTCACCTTATGAGGAACACATTTCCAATAATGCCCTCGGAAGGAGCTGGTGGTGATGGAGTGGTCTGGCTGTAATTTGCCTGCTGCTGAGTGTAGCGTTTCAATCCTCGCTGAATTTGTGCCTATGATTTATGAGTTAATGCCTCCTATTGTAAATTATATTTAAGGGGGAAAAAAAAAAAAAACAACCAAAAAAAAGGAGGCTTATTTTTTCTCATTTTTAGCCAACCCTAATGTTTATGCTTTACGTGCCATCAGGAGAAATAAAGCAGTGCTGGGTTCGCAGACCGTGTTTTCAGCAGGTAAAAACCACAATTATTCAGCCCAGGGAGCTCTATTTGATACATGAATAGGGCACAATGAAAAGGCATTCAAAGCCTGATCCAAAGCCTCTTGAAATCTTCAGGAGTCTATTTTTTTTTTTTTATTTTTCCTGGAGATTATAGAGCCAAACCCACCACGCACACACAAAGGGGAAGGGGATCCACGTTGTTTCTCTCTCTCCCCACGGGGTTGTGCCACCTCTCAGGCTCGAGGTCAGTGCCAACCACCCTCTGGGGGAAGAACTTTTCCCCAATACCTACAGAACCACAGCAGAAATTAGCAGTGCATGTCCCAAATTCCTCTGTTTTCTCCACGTGATGACAGTTCATCCTCAAGGTGCTTCAAGCTCCTCTGACCACGGGTGCACCCAGATTTACTCAGGTGTCTGGGGGTCCCTGGGGTGTCTCCAGATCCTCCCTCTGAGCAGCACCCTGGGCTGCTGAACCCAAATATCCTGCAGAAAATGGATTTGTAGTAGGTTGGTAAATCAGGAGCAGGGGGCACAGAGGTCCTGGGGGACCATCTGGAAAACAGAGCCCAGCACAGCCACGATGGGACCGACCTGTGGATTAACATCACTGCAAACAACCGCCTGTCTCGCCTCCCACGTGTCATATTCCATATTTTATATTCAATATTTCCTATTTCACGTTAACTTCTTCGGGGTAGAACGAAAGGAAGCTGCTCATTGTTTGTGAACTATCACAAAAGATTAAAAAGAATAACAATAAACCACCCCCCACCACCACCACCATTAGTGTTGCTCTGGAGTGGTTTGTTTCAGCTTGTTAGTTTTAATTTAAAGCCTTTTCTGAACATATGCTGAAATGGAAGTGAAGCACAAGCAAACCTCCAGCCTTTAAACCATCCTGGAATGAAACAATTTTTTTTTCCCCCTTTTACAAGGAAATTGTTTCCTTCCTGAAACTATTCGCTGAATCCAAGAGGAATACTTAATGGCCTCCACGCACTTAAAGAGTTGACATATTTTCAAGGGAATTCACTGTAAATTCCACAGAAATTGTGGGTATTTTTACATTTCATTTTGCCTTCCCTGCAGCTATTTGTTTCTGTGGCTGGCTTTTGTTTTCCCCAGCCTTGGGCTGCTTTTCTGAGAGCAGCAGCAGCAACAGCAGCCAGTGAACACCAAATACAGATCCCACAAGAAACAGAATAAACCCCCCATTTTTGCAGGTTTTCTTATCCCCAGCCAAGCTCCTTACAGGAATTCTTAGCGAGCAGATAAAAAAACTCCAAGTGATCCTATCTTTACGCTGAATAAAAGCACTGGCAGAGCCTTAACTTTAAATATTTCCTATTTGTTTCTGTCACATAATTTTAAGCTCACTGTAGCCTGGAGAAGCCCATGACCTCATTCAGTCAGAGCAGAGCGGAGCCAACAGGAACCAGCCCTGCTGTGGCCTCAGCACAGAATCCCACAAGCAAGAAAAGCAGAGAGTTTGGGGGAAAAAAATCCTTCTTTTCAAGCATCTTTGTCGTGTGGGTTTATACAGATGGAACAACAGGGAGAAGGAAGAAGGGAAAGCCAGAGCAAAGGGAGTGCTGGAGCATCGTTTGGAAGTGTCTGTCACATCCCAAGCGTCCAAGGCCAGGCTGGATAGACTTGGAGTGACCTGGGCTAGTGGAAGGTGTCCCTGCCCATGGCAGGAGGTGGAATGGGATGAGCTTTAAGGTCCCTTCCCACCCAAACCATTCCATGATCTAAC
>NW_020956659.1:99872-103114 GCF_003031625.1 Empidonax traillii | reverse complement strand
AGAGCAAAGGGAGTGCTGGAGCATCGTTTGGAAGTGTCTGTCACATCCCAAGCGTCCAAGGCCAGGCTGGATAGACTTGGAGTGACCTGGGCTAGTGGAAGGTGTCCCTGCCCATGGCAGGAGGTGGAATGGGATGAGCTTTAAGGTCCCTTCCCACCCAAACCATTCCATGATCTAACCACGGCACTTTTTCCCAGCATGGGCTGTCACTAAACCTCGCCTTTGACTCCTACCAACTCACCTACTCCTCACCCCCCAGCTTTCCCAGGATCCTCAGTTACATTTTAAGGGCATTTACCCCCCTGTGCCTTTGAGGCCTCTGTGGGAAGGGTTGAAATCTGGCCTTTACCTCCCCCCAGTTCTTGCCCTTTCCCTCTTCATCCAGGGATTCAAAGCTGCCTTTGCCCCTCCACACAGAACCCGCCAGAGCAGACGAGACACTTGTGCTAATTAATATTTTATGGGCTGATATACTCTTTTTGGTTTTTTTTTTCCTTTTTTTTTTTTTTTTTTTTTTTTTTTCCCCTCAGCAGCTGGTCTTAAATAAAGACCAATTTGCAGAAGTGTTAATTAACTCTAATTACGAGGCGCGTCGGTTGTGGCTTCTCCGAGGATTTCCGTCTGTGGAATGCCACGGAACCGCTCAGCCCCTCGTCCCCCCTGCACTGCACACACACCAAGGCAGCTTTTCCCAAGGATCCCACCTGTTTCCAGTTCCAAACGAACGGAGAAAATACTGAAAAATAGGGAAATATTGAAAATATTGAAAGGTGGAGACAGACTGGAGGGAGAGGGCACAGGGAACGGCTTCTCACTGCCAGAGGGCAGGGGGAGAGGGGATATTGGGAAGGAATTCTTGGCTGGGAAGCCCTGGCACAGGTTGGGCAGAGAAGCTGTGGCTGCCCCTGGATCCTTGGAAGAGTCCAAGACCAGGTTGGAGCACCCTGGGCTGGTGGAAGGTGTCCCTGCCCGTGACAGGGGGTGGCACTGGATGAGCTTTAAGTTCCCTTCCCACCCAAACCATCCTGGGATTCTCTGAATTCTCCGGGAATGCTGGAATCCCTCCCCGACTGAGTGGACTGAAATGTCCACTCCTCCAAGTGGACATTGAAACCCGGAGAGCGTTTAGAAGATTAAAGTCTGATAGAAATGACAATTAGGTCCATTATTGTCCTTTCAGCAGCAGTGAGGGAAACATTTTCCAGTACTGGAGGAGCAGGTCCTGGAAGATGTCCCTGCCCACGGCAGAAGGGATGGAGCGAGAGGACCTTGAATATCCCTTCCGATCCAACCCCGGAGAACCCGCTGAGTTCAATCCACACACGTCATGCTTTACCATGATATTTACCCGAGCTCTAATCAGCTTCCCCTGACTCATTTCGTTGGCTCCACGAGCGCAGCGTTCCACGCCGGGTGCCCGAATCCAGCCCCGGAGCTGGATGAGGCGCTAATGAGGGGGAAATCAATTAGGAGCTGTGACACTCGGCGATGGCTCCGGCAATTAGCCCTGTCTGCAGCGATGAGGCTGCGGTGACAAGGCGACAACGACAGCACCGTGTCACTTCACAGCCCTGCCGGTGGCTTCCAGCGCTGCCACTCTCCGGGAGGACAATTCCCGCTGGAAAAAACGGCGGGATGCGGGATCTGCTCCCTTTAATTGGCAGCAATCGGGGGTTCATTTTCAAGTGGTGTTTTCCTTGGTGCTTGAAGGTCTCGGTGAGGATGGAAAAAAGGCCGTCGGATGCTGTGGCCTCGCAGGATGGTTTTACATCAGCTGGCCCCAACCAAGCTTTTATTGCCCCTTTGAAATCTGTAATTCGTGTTGTAAATTATAACGGAAAATGTTGATGATGATGATGATGATGCGCCCCTGAGAAACCTGATCCAGTGGGGATCTATCCTGGTGGTGGTGGAGTTGGAATTAGATGCTTTTTAAGGTCCCTTCCAACCCAAGCCTTTCTGTGACTCTGCTACTACTGTTATTACTATTAGTTGTTATTATTATTATTATTATTATATTCTTATTCTTATCCTTATTAATTTCTCTTTCTCTCCTTCTCCTTCTTCTTTTGTTGTTGTTGTTATTATTATTATTATTAATTGTTCTGCCACTCGCAGCAGCTTTTTTACAGAGGAGCTTGGAGAAAGATCCCATTGCAGCTGAACTCGAGGCAATGTACTCACTCCAAATTCAGATTTTCAGCTACTTCTCCGCCCAAATTCTCCTCTCAGCTCCACAGGGCAGCGATGCCCCGGACAAAAATAAAACCGTGTGGACAGCCAGTTGGGAAGCACAAACTAAATCAAATTGTAAAGAGGACAGAGGAGAGATTTCAAAGTGCCGAAATAGCCTTTTCCTTCGATTAATTTCCAGACAAATCCCCCTATTTCTGCAGCACAGTTAAACAGTTTTTTGCAGCAGTAACTCCTTCAAACAAAAAAACCACGAGCTCATTAACAAGCAGCAGGCGTGGAGGGTCCCTATTGAGCAGCATTCCACCCCGGGAGCCGCATTATCCCAAATCCCAAATCCCTGGAGCGCCCATCCCGGGGCAGGTGGGGATTCCTCCCACTCAGGATTTGGGGGTGGGGGGGGTGGGGTGGCACAGCTCTCGGTCAGATGCTCTGCCAAAATCAGCCTCCTTTTGTCCCCGTGCACGCGCCGCCTCCCGGCTCCCAAAGGGCGATTCTCGAGCTGGGAAAGGCCCGGCGAGTTAATGGGAACGAGCTGATTTACGCGCCATCTGCTAATCGCTCTCCTCTGCAGAGCTTGGAGAGGTTTTTCCCACTCTCCTTCTGTCCACCAACAGGAAATAATGACATCCAGCTCAACTCCTTTGGAAGAGATTCGCTTGGTGGTTTTTTTTTTTTACCTCTCGCTCCAGTTCCTCGAAGGGAAAATTCTCCCCGAGTAGAGGAGGTTGATCCCTGCTCTGCCCTCCCTCCCTAAAGCCATGTTGGTTTTTTTTTTTTTTTATTGGGGTTGATTTTTGTCCCTGTAAGACTCAGGATCAGCAGGCCAGGCTGGTGTGTGCTGGGCTGGGGATGGAAAGCAGAGTGCTGTGTTTATAGGGTGTGTTGTCCTCGGCCATAAATGCCACCTGCTGATCCTGAGAGGAGCTGACTCGGCTTCCCAGCCCCTGGAAAGGTCAGAGTTGTTGGGATACCTTCCACCGACCCAGATTGCTCCAAGCCCCATCCAACCTGGCCTTGGACACTTCCAGGGATCCAGGGGCAGCCAC
>NW_020956659.1:93006-99166 GCF_003031625.1 Empidonax traillii | reverse complement strand
TGTTTATAGGGTGTGTTGTCCTCGGCCATAAATGCCACCTGCTGATCCTGAGAGGAGCTGACTCGGCTTCCCAGCCCCTGGAAAGGTCAGAGTTGTTGGGATACCTTCCACCGACCCAGATTGCTCCAAGCCCCATCCAACCTGGCCTTGGACACTTCCAGGGATCCAGGGGCAGCCACAGCTTCTCTGGGCAACCTGTGCCAGGGCCTGCCCACCCTCCCAGCCAGGAATCCCTTCCCAGCATCTAATCTAATTTTCCCCCTTGTCCCATCCCCATCCATCCACGTCAAAACTCGCTCTTGGTGTTTTTTTATAAGCTCCCTTTATTTATTGCACGTGAAATTAAATTACCCCTGAACACCCCAGTGCATTTTGCTGTGCTCAGGAGCGTCATCACCACTCCCTGAGGCTCCAAAAGAGCCTCCCTTCCCACAGGGTACCATCCCACCAGCTCCAAGTCGAGAAGTTTCCCCCCCTTGGGCTTGAAAAAAAAGCAGTTTTAGGGCTTGAGCCCGACAAAATTCGAACATCTCTTCATATTGTTCCCTGAATTACCAGGGATTTTCTTCCCCTTGTTCCCTTTCCCTCACAGCTGCTCCTTAATGAAAAGCAGGGAGAGGGTTTTCCCCTCCTCCTCCTCCTCCTCCTCCCTGACTTATTGCCTGTGTGCATTTGGAGGCTCAGGATATTACCATGGGGATCTCTGGATTGGTTTCTTTGCTTTATATGGAATTTGGGAGAGCAGGAAACACATCGAGCTCCAATCACCTCGGGAATAGGTCACATAACCCGGAGAGTCGTGAACCTTTCAGAACAAATATATCTGGCCAGGTGTGGGAGCAAATGAATCCCACATGTTCAGCGGGAATGGGGCACGGAGAAATTTCCTAGAGGCAGTAAATAGGATGGATGTCGACTTTCCCCTGATCCTGGGAAATTATGGGTAAGCCAAGATGGATTCTTTCCTCCAAATTACACCCCTGATTTGACAGGATGATGTTTTGATGATCTCTCCCCAAACGGCTCCGGGCTCTGGCGGGGATAAATGCTGGGATTGAAGGATTCCAGTGGGATTGAAGGATTCCCAGTAGGATTGAAGGATTCCCAGCAGGACTGAAGGATTCCCAGCAGGATTGAAGGATTCCCAGCAGGACTGAAGGATTCCCAGCGGGATTGAAGGATTCCCAGCGGGATTGAAGGATTCCCAGCGGGATTGAAGGATTCCCAGCGGGACTGAAGGATTCCCAGCGGGACTGAAGGATTCCCAGCAGGACTGAAGGATTCCCAGCGGGATTGAAGGATTCCCAGCAGGATTGAAGGATTCCCAGCGGGACTGAAGGATTCCCAGCAGGACTGAAGGATTCCCAGCGGGATTGAAGGATTCCCAGCAGGATTGAAGGATTCCCAGCAGGAGCTGTGGGGCCTTTTCCAAACGCAGGGTTTGGGTTGTGCTCTCTGTTATCCGCTGCCTGTGGTCATGTAAATGGCCACGAGTGGGGATGGGGAAGTGTCTGAGGCCATTTCAGGTTCTCTCAGCACGCAGGGGGATCTCTGGGGAGCAGCAGGACATGGATCTCGTGTGCAGCTCAGCCATGGGCGCTGCATGAATAAACATCAGGGGGTTTCTGCCACAGAGAACCTGAGAACTCCCAGATGAAGAGAACAGGTTTGTAAATAATCATCTTAACTGTTGGCCTGGATGATCTGAAAGGTTCTTCCCAACCAAAATCATCTCCCCAGCCAGCAGCAGGTCTGGACCATGCTGTGCTGGGTCTCCAGCACGATGCTTGTGTTTGCCCAAGGTGCTCTGCAAAGCCCAGGGAACAGGGATCACACAATCCCAGACTGGTTTGGGTTGGATGGGTTCTTAAATCCCACCTTGTTCCAACTTCATGCCATGGGCACCTTCCACTAACCCAGGTTGCTCCAACCTGGCCTTGGACACTTCCAGGGATCCAGAGTCAGCCACAGCTTCTCTGGGAATTCCATCCTAGTCCCTTCCCACCCTCCCAGCCAATATGCCAACCCATTCCTTCCCAATCTCCCATCTGTCCCTGCCCTCTGGCAGTGGGAAGCCATTCCCTGTGCCCTGTCCCTCCATGCCCTAATAAAACATCCTAACACTGATTTTACACGTTTCCCCCCCACCCCATTTTAGCCCTTCCAAGTGGCTTTTCAGTGCTGTAATTTCACTCTGCCTCCCGTGGGGTGTGGATGCAGATGCAGACACCAAAATCTGCCCCCAGCTGTGCTTTGCTCCTGCCACCTGCTCCGGGTTGGGGCCGGATCCTTGAGGAGCCCTCGCGTCGTCCCCGCCGACCTCCCCACGTGTGCACGAGCAACAAGGGCTTGGACACTTCCTGTGGGAGCACAGGAACAGTGCCAGAGGAAAAAAAAAAAATCAAGCTGAAGTATAAAGTGGTTTCAGGAAGAGATTATTGACTCCCAATTGCCCTGAGGGTTCGTGGCAAGGCAGGAGGAAGTTCAGGCTCCCCCCCAACCCGGGGCTCATCCAGCTGGTCCCGCCACACCTGGAGCCTGATCCAGGGGGGAAAGAGGGAATGTGGGAGGCCCATGATCCACCCCGATTTCAGCAGCTTCTGGGTGCACACAGCAAGCCTCTCACTACTTATTTTTTATATTGATATCATTAATTATTGCAGGTTTTCCCTGCTCGGAGCACAATCCGCCCTCCAAGTGGAATCCAAGAGCTGGCTGGGAAACCCTGGCAGCATCCAGCAATCCCAGCAATGCTTCTCTTGGCCAGGGAGCTGTCCAGGGAAGCAAATTGAGACCAGGGAATTGTTTAGGTTGGAGAAGACCTCCAAGACCATCAGTGTTCCCCCAGCACTGCCAAGGCCACCACCGACCCACGTCCCCAAGTGCCACATCCATGTGGATTTTAAATAGTGTAACATCTCTGCACTGAGGCAACGCCAGCCTCACTGTGGGGGCTGAACTACTCCCTGCTGGGCTCAGAGGAATGTCCACCAAAAGGCAGAAATAACTTCAAAAAGTTTATCTTCCCTAAAAAATCAGCAACGGGCTCAGAGCCTGAAGCAGTCACGGGCAGGGACTGAGATGCTGAACCATCATCCCAGAGTGGTTTGGGTTGGGAGGGATGTGAAAGATCATTTTGTTCCACCCCCTTCCAGGGGCAGGGACACCTTCCACCAGCCCAGGTTGCTCCAACCTGGCCTTGGACACTTCCAGGGATCCAGGGGCAGCCACAGCTTCTCTGCCCAACCTGTGCCAGGGCCTGCCCACCCTCCCAGCCAGCAATTCCTTCCCGATATCCCCCCTAAACCCACCATCCTCCAGCCCTCCTTATTTTACATATTATTTCACTTAAAAGGGAAAACAGTCTCTCTGCCTGTCAATTGACCCACATGAGATGAAAACACCCACAACATTCCCCCCCAAAACCCGTGCTGTTCACCTTGGGCTGCGTCTCCAGCCCAGGTTCCGAAGGTGCCTTTGTCAGGGAGGGTTTTCTTTCTGACTCCCAAAGAATTTACCAAACTTTCACAGCTGAAACCTGCAGAGTAGGGATGCCTTGGGCGATTTGTCTGCAGGATTTATTTGCAGGATGTCAGAGCAGATAAGAAAATAACTCAGAAGGGAAAACACGAGGCTTGAGCCCGCCGGGCTGGGATCTTTTCCGTCACTCTTTGCTGATCTCTCCTCGTCCCAGACAGTTGCAAAAAATAAGGGAAATAAACAGATGGGAGAGTTTTTCCACAAAAATGCAAATAGGTTGTAAAAATATCTGTGAAAAAAATCTAAATAGTCAGTGAAAACGTGCCAGTTTGGATGAGTATTTTGATGAGGGAAGGCGAGGGGAAGAAAGGAGAAGTTAAACAGTGTCAGGAGGGATTGTTTGGGTTCCCCAGATAAAAAAAAACTGCTGCAAGAGCTGGAGTTTATTTAATTGAGGCTTTGCACCCTCTTAACAAGAAAAGAGCCCGGACAGAAGTAAATTCAGGAGTCATATTAAACCGGGCTTCAATGCAAAATGAACTTATTTCGTTGTCACAAACTGATTTTTCCCTGAGGGGTTTTTTGGGAGGAGAGGATTGATTTTCCCAGGAAAACCTGCCCATGAAGCCCTGGAGTGTGGTCTCCCAAAGCAGGGGGACCCTGTGCTGGCTTGGCAGCAGCAACCTCTGGATATTCAGGTGCTGTCACAGCTCTGTGTGGCCAGAAATTCCCTCTGGGTTTAGTCTAGGGAGGAAAACCAACCCATTTAACTCTTTGCCTTGCTTTTGCTCCAACTTTTACCAAGTAATTGCAATTTTTACAGATTTTTAAATTTTTTTTTTCCTTCTCCAAACCCAAATCTTAGAGGTCTTTTCTAACCTAAAGATTTCTGTAGTGGAATATAGTGAATACAGTGCACAAAATCCAAATACAAATAAAAAAGGTACAAAGACAAATGTAGAAATGCAAATGGAGTTTTCTTGCTCGATATGGTTGGGAACAAAACATCTCATCCTTGTGTTTCCCAAGCTGGTGATGCTGAAAACCTTTGACTTTTTACTTTTCACTTCTCCCCAGCTGCTGGGAGCATCTTCATGGCATCCCAGGATAGTTTGGCTTGGAAGGGACATTGAGGATCATCCAGTGCCACCCCCTGCCATGGGCAGGGACACCTTCCACCAGCCCAGGGTGCTCCAGCCTGGCCCTGGACACTTCCAGGGATCCAGGGGCAGCCACAGCTTCTCTGGCAAATCTATTCCAGCCCCTTCCCACTCTCCCAGCCAGCAATTCCTTCCCAATCTCCCATCTGTCCCTGCCCTCTGGCAGTGGGAAGCCATTCCCTGTGTCCTGTCCCTCCATCCCTTGTCCCCAGTCCCTCTCCAGCTCTCCTGGAGCCCCTTTAGGCCCTGCCAGGGGCTCTCAGGTGTCCCTGGATCCTTCTCTTCTCCAAGTGACCCCCCCAGCTGTCCCAGCCTGGCTCCAGAGCAGAGGGATCCAGCCCTGGAACATCTCCATGGGCTCCTCTGGACTCTCTCCATCACCTCCACGTCTTTCAAGCCCAGCTCTTCCTTCCATCCCACACCTGCAGAGAGAGGTGTCTCTGCCTGGCACTGCTCATCTCTGAGAAGCTCCCACCCCAACCTACACGGGGCTGAAGCTGCCAAAACCGTGGCATTCCCTGGGAGAAGGAGCTGTGGGGAGGGAAGGCGGGAGCAGCTTGGCTGGTGGGAGCCGAGCGGAGACAAACTGCATTTTCACAGGGACACCCGGCAAAAATAGCTCCTGGAACGTTCCTGATCCAGCATGTTTGAAAAGTGAGGGCTGTAAATGAGTGTTTTCCATCGTTAAGTCACATCCCAGCCTCCCAACAGAGGGGAAAACATAAATCTGCTCATTCTGGCGAGGGCACTTCCAACCATCTTTAATCAAATCCTGAACTGTGGCGAGTGCTGATGGATGGAAAGAGGGGGTCAAGAGGTGTATCACTGACAACACAGAGGGTTTTTGTGCTGCTGGTTGTTTCGAGTTGATGATTATGGTTATTATGATCATCTGCTGAGAGGAAATGGACTTTGGAAAGCTCCAGAAAGTTGGAAAATCCACCGAGTGGCTCGTCAGGAACATCTCCAGGGGTTCCTGTGGCAGGGGGAGAGGAAGGAAAGGATTGGTGTTAATTGAGGAGTCAAGGATTCAGTGGTGATAACACCCTGTAGGTCCCCCGTCCTTAGAAAGCACCAGATATCCAAGGGTTTGCTCTGTGGAGCATCCCTGTGCCTTGGGATGGAGACAGCTCTGAGACCATGGAATCGTGGAATGGTTTAGGTTGGAAAAGCCCTCCAAGACCATCCAGTCCAACCATTCCCCCAGCACTGCTCAGGCCGCCACAACTCCTGTCTCCAAGTGCCACATCCACAGGCCTTTGGAATCCCTCCAGGGATGGGAACTCCAAACCTCCCTGACCAAACCTTCCCATGAAGGAATTTTCCCAATATCCCACCTGCCCCTCCCCTGGCACAGCCTGAGGCCGTTCCCTCTCCTCCTGTCCCTGTTCCCTGGGAGCAGAGCCCAATTCCCACCTGGATCCATCAGGGATTGCAGAGCCAGAAGGTCCCCCCTGAGCCTCCTTTTCTCCAGGCTGAGCCCCCCCAGCTCCCTCAGCCCCTCCTGCTGCTCCAGCCCC
>NW_020956659.1:88170-92175 GCF_003031625.1 Empidonax traillii | reverse complement strand
GAAGAGTCAAAACGATTATTAGCACACATTTCCACCTCGTTATCGCCCGAGGTGACACGGCTGTCACAACGTGCCATCCCCACTGTGTGCAGACGAGGGGAGGTGGCAGCTCCTGTGCCGGGCTGGGAAGAGGGTCCTGCCCTCCCTGGGCACGACCTGGTCACTTGAGAGAGGTGGGGGCTGGAGATGGGGACCTGTGCCAGCATCCTCTGGATGCAGCAGTGACCTGGAGCCACCCGGCAGAGGCAGCTACAGCCGAGGTCCTAATTAAAAAAAAAAAAACAAAACAAAACAAAAAACACCAAAAAAAACCACAAAAAAAAACAGAGGAGAGGGACAAATAAATAAATAAAATAAATAAATAAAATAATAATTAAAAAAAAAACCCAACAGAGGAGAGGGACAAATAAATAAAATAAATAAATAAATAAATAAATAAATAAATAAATAATGGGGAAAAAAGGTATTGGGAAGCGTAGCCAATCGCTTTTTCACGCCCAATTTGGGCCGAGGGAGGGGGGGGGTGCAGGCAGCTGGTGTGGCGGCGCACGAGGGAACCCGCGCCGTGACCTACATTCCCAAAATTCTGGGAATTTTGGGACGGGAATTTTGGGCGAGGGAGACGCGGGCTGACACACGAAAGTTTAAGAAAGGAGGGGAAGCTTTTCGGGGACAAAAGCCCTGTGGCAGAATATCGGGAAAACTCCGATCCCTGCTCCCTGAAGCGATGCCAGGAGATCAGAATCTGCTGGCACCCCCCCACCCCCCCGGCACCGGCGTTTTTATTCAGAGCATGAACAATGAATTTGCATCCCGGGAAACAAACGCACTCCCACATGCCCCCCGAAACAAATACATGGAGATATTCCTTTATTCCTGGGCCAGGAATCTTAAATCTGGCCGATAAACAAAGTGGAGAAAGGAACGGCTCTGAGTGTCATGTCTCTCCGTGGTGCTGCTGAGGTTTCTTTAGTCGAGGGTCTGAATGCTGAGGAGACAAAATAAAGTCAGCTTTGTGCAGGGAGAGATTTGATCCGTCGCGGGGACAAAGGCAGGGCCGCCACTTTGTGGCCTGAGAGGATTTTGTTCCTCCCAGCTTTTCGGTTTCCCTCCTGCTCCCTCTGCTTGCAGAAGCAGCTGGTGGGGAGAGGCTGGTGGGATGTTCCCATTCCCCCAGGATGGCGCTCACAGCACCACCCAAACTCACCTGCCAGCTCCACACCTGTCCTCTGCCACCAACACCAAGGGAAGCACCAAAACCAGCACATAAAAAGCTCTGAGCATCGTGTTTGTTGTCATTTTCTAACTGTTACAGATCTCACTCATTTCCTTAATTTTCCACTCTCATTTTCTTTAAAAGTAGGGAAAATTTGTTTACTGAAAGGGTGGTTGGGCATTGGAAAGGGCTGCCCAGGGCAGGGGTGGAGTCTCCATCCCTGGAAGGATTTAAAAACCACGTGGATGTGGCACTTGGGGACATGGGTGGCCTTAGAAGTGCCGGGGAATGGTTGGACTCGATGATCCTGGAGGGCTTTTCCAAACAAAACGATTCCATAACTCTAAAACCTCTGAAAACCACCTGCTCCTGTGCCATCTGCAAAGCCACATTCGATCCCTTTCTGATGGATATAAAATGATTCGGGTTTGCCCAAACTCGTGGCTGAAGGTTCAGGATTAAACAGGACGTGCTTGTGTTTGAGAAGAGCCACATCCCAGGGACACTCGGGCCTTGTCCCCAGGGCATGGCCCCAAAAAGATCTCCTTTCTTTTGAATTCCTCAGGCTATTTCAGACTCAATTTGACAGCCACCACTCCTCCTAATTCTGATTTCCTTTAGGGCAGGACACCACCCACCTGGCCGTGGGGCTCCTGGGGGGCACATTTCTACTTCTGCAGAGCTGCTATTTGTAATTCCAGGGTCACAAGTTCATCTTCCTCCAATTGCTCCTCCCTTTGGAATTTTTCTCGTTTCTTGACCCGACACAGGGAAGGTGCCCACCTAAATATGATCCTATTTTGCTTTCCAGAGCTCCTTTAGCCCTCATTACGAGGAACAATTTCCAAATCCTTTAGTTACTTCTCATTTCAAGAGAGAAGGTTAAAACCGAGCGAGTTTTGAGCCAGCTCAGGGGGAACCCGAGAGTTTTTCTTTCCCACCACCATAAAAAGGGAAGACTAAACCCCTTTCTAGTGGAATAAACTTGAATCCCCTCCAAAGCAAGCCTCCATTAAGGGGAACAGATTGCTTACAAGCCTGGCTGCCTCGCTGCAGAGACAGAAATTCCTGGACTGTGGCTCAAGCTTTAATCAGGCAAAAAATCCCACTGAACTCGCCGGGAATTTGAGGTCTCAAAAATTGGCCCCCTGAACCAGCCAAAGCAGCACTTTGTGCTGGCTGCCCATCCCTCCTCCCCTTTCCCTTGCTGCTGGAAGCATTCCCTGCTCTCTCCCGCTGCAGGATCAATCCCTGCGAGTGCCGCAGTGTAAAATCCGTCGCATTAAGATGCTCCACGCCAAATTATTCCCTTATTAATTAGAACACGAGCTGTTCTGCTGGTGCTCCCCGTTCAGCTGAAGCAGAGGTTGGATCCTTTCCCCTGGCTCAGCCTCCTGGTCCAAGGAACCGGATTTTTCTGCTGTGTCTCACGTTGGGATGAAGAGCGATGCTTGGTGTGTCCCCTCACCCCGGCGGGGACAGACCCACCAGGCTGGGCCAAGGTCATCTGTGTGGGCACAGCCAGCCCTCTCCATCAGGCTGTAATTCCAATGAAACAGGAATCCTTTCTGTTTGGACAGGTGCAATAAATTAATCTCACATCTGGCAAAGCTCAGGCCGGGGCTCTCTCGGGCGAGACCATCCATCAGCGCTCGAGCTGCAGCGTCCTGGGCTCAGGGGAGGCAGGGGCTGCTGAACAGCAGTCCCCCCTGCTGGAACAGCTCCTTCCCAGCACCACAGAGTTAGGAATTTCACCCCTGAGCAAGATTTTGGAGTGTGGTAGAAAGGGAACCTCAGCTGACCTTGGGATGGGAAACCGAGGGGGATACGAGGGATGCTGGACAGGACAGGTGGGATCCTGCCCATCAGCAGGGGATGCCCCAGGATGGTCAGGCTGTCCTACCCCAGGCTGTCCCAGACTGTCCTACCCCTGGGCTAATTGTTGGCTGATTATTTATCCCAAACCATCTTTTCCAGCTGGAGGCTTCAGCCTCCACATTTCCAACCCGGGCCAAGGGAATGTCAGAGCTGCCTTTCAGACACATCTGATGAACACATTGAATCCCCCAGAGCGCTGACTGGGAGGGGGAAGGAGCCAGCACCTCCAGGGGAGAGGCAGCTCGGGGGATTTTTTGTTAATCACCCAAAAGCATAGCTCCTGAGGAAGAGCTCACTGAGGTCCCACCACCCCCCCTCCACCTACCCTCCTGGATGAATCTGAGTCCAGAGACTTCTGGATCCACAAAACCAGGAGAAAACAGAGGGTTAACAACGCTTTCCTTGGATTGCCATGGCCTTGCTTTCTCCTGGCCACGTTTGGGACCGTGGGCTGCTTTGAAGCAGTGGATTTTAACATGTGCTCATCATCAGCCTTGACCCCGTGGAAGCCCAGAATAAAAACCACCAGCACAAGCGCCCTGACCTTTAAACTCCCAACCAAAGCCTGCAGTGCTGAGTAATCCCTCTCCTAGCCCAGTGCCTTCGCCTTCAAGGTCTTCAGGGAGGTAAAATCCGGATTCCTTCCTCTCTGCAATCCTGGCAAGGAAACAAGGAACAAACAAACAAACAGGAAAGCTGCTCCCAGCTGGAGCAGAAGCCCAGGAGGGGAATCCAGGAGGTTATTTAAAGCTGGGAGAAGTTCCTCCTCGCAGCCAGGCTGCTGCTCCAGGGGAAGCAAGGCTGGTTATTCTTAGCTGGAGTGGAGGGAGCTGGGATACTGCAGGATATCAGCAAGATATTCCCGGAGGAGCAGCTGCTCCTTCACTTAAAGGGAGTGTGAGGGGGCTCCG
>NW_020956659.1:76764-83141 GCF_003031625.1 Empidonax traillii | reverse complement strand
CAGACTGGGCCACGGTGCTCTTTCTGTGCCCGCCACAGACGGGTTGGCAGTGGGATAATTGCACATTTACACCCTGTGGAATTCACAAACAGACTTGGAATGAAATGATGCTCCGTGTTGCAGCTCACCACATTATTCCATATTTCGCATTCCCACGGTGTGTCCTGTCCTGCTGGGAGGCTGAGAAAAACCTATTTTTATTTTCCTCTTTCTCTGCTTAATTTTAAGAATTTCTCTGGTGGCTGGACAGGCAAATAAATCGGGATTGTTGTTAAATAACTTAACGAGGCATCAGGAGCCACAAAACATCCTCGTGGCAGTCAGGCCTCTTAGTGACGGAACATTGATCCTCCCCACTCTAGACACATCTCTCCTATTTTAGCAGTTAGTTAAATAAAAAATGGGGATTGGTTTCTGAGTCCATAATCCATTCCCAGCAGCTTAAGTTAATATTTAACAATCTTTATGAGATTAGGATATTAATTTCTCCACCTCGGCACGGGCGTCGCTGGTTGTGGTTCCACCCTGAGCGCTGGTGCTTGATCCACCACCCACTGGGGTCATTTTTAAGTGAAATAAAAGAGAGAAGATAAAGGGATTTATTGCATGTTGAGTGCTCATTAACAACCAGGGCAGGGCTAATTGGGATTTGAATTAGTGGGGGGGAATTTCCCACGCGCCGGGTTCGCTCCCCACGCCGAGTGAAACCCAGACCCGGGGATGCTCCTCGCAGGCAATGAGCTCTTCCACGGTGTGAAATCATTCCTCTGATCCAAAGCAGATCCCACAGGAAGCAGAGAGCACGAATATCAGCAGAGGATTTTGCGAGGCAGCCAGGGTTGGTGCCTGGCTCTCGTACCACGGCAGCTGCCCGAGCCGGGACCGCTCTGTGTACACAGGGATAAACTGAGAGGGAATTTGGCCTGCAGAGCCTCTCAGATGCTTAGTCTTTACACAGGAGGACACTGGTAAATATTTACCAGAGACCTTGGAATAGTTTCTGGGCTCGTACCGAGGCAGGCATTTAAAAATGAAATGGAATTCCTGTTACAGGCTCGGTAAAATAGAACAAGTCTGCAGGGACCGGTCTGGGCTTTCAGGTGAACGAGGCTTTAAAGCAGTTCCTCAAGGCCCCACGGAGTAAATGTGCAGTGTTTCTGCTTTTATGTGGTGGGATATTAACCCAGTGAAATACAAGTGGTGGCTTTGCTTTCCTGAAGTGCTTTCCAGCTCCTGGGGCTGCTCGGGCACAAAGTTTATCCCGGGGCTGCTGGTGCCGTCCCTCGGGGCTGAGGATGGAGGGTAATGGACCATTTAGCTGTTAATGCAAATAAGAGCTATTAAGATAAATTAAAGAAAGAAGTGTAAGGACAACTGTGCTCTGAGCTGCTGTAACGAACACCATCATCAGCTTGTAATTAAGCTGTGAAGACTCTGCGAGATCCCAATCCAACTGTGCAAGTGCCAGGCAGAAATATGTCAGCTCTCGTGCTCTGCTGTAATTATTTGGGAAGTTATCCTGCTCATCCCGCCTCAGAAACGTCCCTGGCCAGGCAGGTTGGTTGGGGGAAGGCACTGACACCAACTTTGCGCCAGCTAATACAGCCCCTCCCTATCAGCAAACGATGACGGGGAAGTGTCAGTAAATCCCAGCTGGGGAGATGAGTCTATTTGGAGTTGACACACAATATGCTCCGTGTTTGCCTTGGCTTAGCCAGGCGGGAGAGGAGGAAGGAGCTCTCCAAGGCAGGGCTTTACTTTGGGGCTTTGCCTGCCTCTAATTCCGAGCCTGTGCTCGTCCAGGAGCAAAATCGGCCTCTGGATAATTAGGGAGAAGACAAGGTACCAACCACGCTTGGGAGAAGTAATCTGCTGTAGTGATAAGAGAAAGGATTAGGCCATTATTGTGGAAAAATAATTTCAGCCATTAGCTTAATGCCCAGCAAGGAAGGCAGGGATAATGATGGGCTTTTCCAGAGGAGCAGGGGACGGGAACGGGATCGCTGTGGGAGGGGAGAAGCTGCACACATCGAGTTGTCTGTAAAGGTGCAGATTAAAAAAGGGATTGCAGAGCTTAGCAAGGGTGGAAAACACGTGGGACAAACTGGCTGGGAAGAGCACTGGAGCAAATGAGCTGCCTGAGGAAGGAGGGGAAAAATAAAGGCTATGGAACCCCCCCCAAAAGATGAGCTAAGAAAGAAAACAAGCTGCTCCAGAGGGATTCCTCAATTCCTTATTTTCCCCGTGTTCTGCCTAACCACAGTCACAAGTGATGCCCATGTGGGGTGTCAGTGGGGTTCACTGGGTGATGCCACCAGTTGCCTTGCAGGGAAAACGCTCCAACACTTCGGAAATGCCCCGGCAAGAAAGATAAGAAACATAAAAGCAGAGCTTTCCCTCCCCTGATGCCACGGGTGACGTTTCCCTCCTCCCTGGGGTGAAAGACAAGGGTCAGGCAGTGATTTTCTGCCAGCTACGAAACGCCTTTGCCTGCCTGCACGACACGAGCCAGCTCTTCCCACCTTTCCCATTATCCCCCTTTTCTCCACCGCTTTTTCTCATCTTCTGCGAAACGAGGCGGCCGTGAACTCCTTCAAACTGAGGATTATTGGAGTCTCCCTGCAAAATAGAAACCCTTCTGGCTCTGTGCTGGGCTGTTAGCAAAGCCAGTGGGAGGCTGGGAACCTCCCCGCTCTGGAGAGCTTGTAAAATGTTTGAAAAGGGAAAAAAAAAAAAAAAAGCCCTGTGTGCACCGAAATAGCCACCCACAGCACAATAACTGGATGCACTAAGTCATCGCTGAGGCAGTTGGGCAAGTGCTTGATGTGATCACTCAAAGATAAGGGGAAATGATTCAATCACCGATTTTTTTCTCATCACGAAACAAGGACTGTGGAATAACATTTTTTGGGCAAACGATATAAAAAGGATCAAGGGAAATGCCCAGCGTGGCCTGAAATCCATCATTTCCTCCTGTGTGAATCACAGCAAACACTGGAATATCTGGGAGAGGTTGTGCCAGCCAAAGAGGCAAATCCCAGTTACGGATTCCTCCCATTTGGACACCTCCGAGTGTTTTCCAATGTGTGACCACTCGGAATCTTCCGTCCACAAATAATAATTCCCCTGCTGAGTCCCTGCTTTTCCTGCCCCACAGTTGGCTGGATCATTATTAAAGCACCTTTTGTTAGGGTGGCCTGTTAATGCCACCCAAGATGGGTCTTCTGTGGTTTGTTAAGATGATAAGGCTGAGCAAATAAAATAATTCAGATTTAGTTCCCGGGAGGAATGAAGCACCTTGATGATCTCGGAGGAGTTTTCCAGCCTAAAGGATTCTGTGTTCACACACACACACACACACACACACACACACAGGTAGGTGTGTCTGGGTGTGTCTCTGCCTCTTGTGCCCCTTTGGCTGAGATTTTAAACAAGTATCTGTGTCACAGTCGGTGCTTTTCCCTCCACCCCCCACACCCAGGCCGTGGGGATGGGGTGGCTCTGACTGGGGTTTGCTGCTGTTTCCCCAAGGAGATGCCTCACTTGGATTCCAGGGGTGATGTGAGGATGGGTCTCAGGAGGATGTTCAAATTCCCTCTCCAGAGCCCACAGTTCCAGGCTCTCCTTGTTTGCCCCAGCAGGAATGTAGGTCTCTGCAGCAGCTCCTCTGAAACCACCAAATTCTTACATTTCACTACAACCCTTTGCAAATATAGAGCTCTTTGCTCTCTTTTCATATTGGATGAAAGGATCTCTGCAGAGCCAACGTGGGAATGACGTGGTAGCCGGGTCCAGGAGGAGCCCTGCTGAATTAAATGGAGCTTCTCCCAGGGGCCAGAGCTCTGAATCCCAGCCTGTCCTTGAAAAAAACAAACCCAAAAAAACCCTGTCCCATATACAGATCTTCGCTTTTCCTATTCAGGTCAGCTCTGGTGCCTCAAATCTGTATTTCAAACGACAGATATTGCCTCTAAGTCAGGCTTGTGTCAGGTTTCTGCCCAAACACGTGTAAAAACACTGATCTTTGCTGTGTTGTTGTATCTAAACATCAGATGGGATTTTTTTGTTTTGGCCCAGCTGCCTCTGTGTGTTGGGATAAGTGATGATCTCAATGCTTCCCCACATTTCAAGACAGTGGGATAGCTACTCACTTTTGGCTGTGGAAAGTCCTCAGGGCAGAAGAAAAACCGTTCTCTTCTCGGTCTTGCTGTTCAAGCGCTCCTTGAATCGTGGGATCACAGAATATCCCGAGCTGGAAAGGCCCCACAAGGATCATCCAGTCCAACCCTCGGCCCTGCACAGCCCCCCCCCCAAACAATCCCATCCTGTTTAATTGGGATTTTCCTCCCCAAATCCTGTCCTTTCACACGTGGGAGCCAACACCTCTTCTCCCAACGTCCCTCCCCAGGAAAAGCTGAGCCTTCAACCTCTTTAGCTTCGTTTTGTGCCGTTCTCTCCAGCCAGGCTGGGACATGTGGAGATGCAACCCAGCTATTTATGCAATCACCCAGGAAATGATGTCCCAGGAGGTGTCTGGGTGGGGTTTTTTGGGGGGATTGCTCCATAGGTTCATCACAACAGGGAGCAAGTGCTGGCACTGCTGTAGGATGACAGCAAATAACTGGTGGCTTTTCATTCACCAGGTCAGTGAACCAGCAATAAATTCTTGCACGGGTTGTCTCAAACACCTCTGTGAACACACTCACCACGAGATCCTCAAAGAGCCAGAATTCGGGCAAAGCAAGTCTCTTCTTTCTCATCCAAACCAAAAAAAATCATCATTTTGGTGGGAAAAATAATTCCTTCTATCTCCAGGCACTTGCACTTGGGACCACTGACCTTTCCTTCAAAAGGTGACAGCTAATATTTATATTGAGATTGGTTTGAAATAAATATGGAATACGCATGGAAGGTGTGTAAAGGTCTTTTAAAAGTCATCTGCACAAAACCCCAGGTTGCTCTATCCCTGAGCTGACCTTAGAGACACATTTACAAATCAGAGAAAGATTTATTTTAAAAAACAATAATAATTAGGAAGGTCATAAAAAAATAGGAAAATTAGAGAAATTAGAAAAATCGACACCTCTGGCGAGGTGTGGGCAGAAAATGAGGTGGCAAATACGTCACAGGTGTCCTGGATTATGGACAGGCCAAAAGCCAACAGGATCCATCTAGCACTGATGGGTGAGGGAACAACTGGGTTAAACCCACACTTCCCTGTGTTTTCTTCCCTTTCCTAAGGCCAATTCCCGCTTCTGATGGGCTGTTTGGGACTCAGACAGTTGCAAACAGCAGCTAAAAATAAACCCCAGGCAAAACAAATCACTGTTACACAAATCACTCTTACACGTGGTCCTGTAAAAAAACCTCCCAGGCCGAGTCTGGAGGAGCAGAGGAAGAGCTGAGCTATATTTACACTGGGCTTAATTGGCCTGAAATGCCTCAAAAACAACAACAGAGGGGTTGGAACGTGCTGGGAAAGGTGAATTAAGCGGGATGTTTAATCCTCTGCAGCCAAGGGACCGTTTCCTACCGATGCTCATCCAAAGCAGTGATGGCGTTTCCCTTGAGGAGCAGTTTGCAAACTGAGTCAGGGCAGGGTCAGGATGGATTTTAGGACAAGGTTCTTCCCCCAGAGGGTGGTTGGCACTGCCCAGGCTCCCCAGGGCAGTGGGCACAGCCCCAAGGCTGCCAGAGCTCCAGGAGGGTTGGGATGATGCTCTGAGGGACAGGGTGGGATTGTTGGGGTGTCCGTGCAGGGCCGGGGGTTGGGTACAAGCAGCAACTCCCCTAAAGCAACCCAAGGACCTTCTTCCTGCTCGGAGCTCAGGATTTAAAAATAAACGAGCCAAGAACACAAGCCCAGTCAGATGCACTCAGGATCACCGTCACACTCGGTTGTTTTTTTTTTTTTTTTTCTCTTAACTTTAAACCCCTTGTTCTGCAAACAGCCCTGACAAAATGGATGGCTTCTCTGAGCTGCACTCTTTTTTTTTTTTTTAGGGTAAAAATAGCGGTTTCACGTCCTTTTGAACCAGAGGAACACCTGGCTCATCTCTGTGACGCCTTGCAGCCAGCGATTTTTTTTTTTTTTTGGAAGGGGCAAGTGCAGGACCGTGTTTAATTCCCCCCCTACGTGGGACACCCTCACGTGCGGGGTTGCAGCTCCAGCTCATCACCACCCCTGTCCCCTCTGGAGTCAGAGCTTCCCCGGGGCAGCCTGCACGGAGCTGAGCTCACTCCACGTGATTTATCCTCCCCGGTGCTTGCTTTGACAGAGCTAATCTCTGAGAAATGTTTGAGCAATCAGAGTGTCTGCGGCTCATGTTGCCTCTCGCTCTCGAAACCATCTCGCTTTCCAGCTGCTGCCAGGGCTC
>NW_020956659.1:73791-75806 GCF_003031625.1 Empidonax traillii | reverse complement strand
AGAGCCCCTTGCAGGGCCTAAAGGGGCTCCAGGAGAGCTGGAGAGGGACTGGGGACAAGGCATGGAGGGACAGGACACAGGGAATGGCTTCCCACTGCCAGAGGGCAGGGACAGATGGGAGATTGGGAAGGAATTGCTGGCTGGGAGGGTGGGCAGGCCCTGGCACAGGTTGGGCAGAGAAGCTGTGGCCGCCCCACTTCTCTAAAAACAATTAACACTGGAGAGTCTTGGCAGTGTCCTGGCCAGCTTTCTGCCTTCCTCACTTCCATGCCTTTGAGCTGCCCGGCTCTGGGGGGATCGTTTCCCAAAACCAGCTCATAAAACAAACCCCTCCCTCGAGTGCACAGCCCATAATGACCCCGCTGGAAGGGGGATTGCTCATCAGCATCGTCTCCCAACACCACACTCGCCTTGCCCTCTGCCCCCTCCTCCTCACCCCCCCAGAGATGCAGCAGCCTCTGCCATGCAGATCAAATCCGATGGTTCCTGCACACCCACCCCTTTTCTTCTTAATTCCCCTTTTTCTTTTATGTATTTTTTAAACCGAGGCGTTTTGTGTTTGTTTTTTTTTCCTCCCCTTTTCCGTTTGTTATTGTTTTCCATTCAGAGCCTTTCATGTTGCCTCGCACCCTCATTTAATCCCGGTTTAGAGGGGCGATTTAACACCTTCCCCCCAGCTTTGTTAAGGTGTGAAAGCCTCATTATCCCTGATCGATCCCACTGATCCCAACCCACGCAGGCAGGAATGGGCAGCCTGTTCCCGCCCCCCTAAATCTCCCCGAGTCCCTGGCCGAGGTCTCTGGGTAATAATAGCACAGGAAATTGTTGATTGGAGTGTTCTCTTGAAAAAAATGTAAACTTCGGGTCTCCTGTTGGCTTTTTTGGCCATGGGGGAAGTGGAGGGAGGTTGGAGAGAAAGGAAAGGCACATCCAGTGCCTTTAAAAGTTTCCTGGGCTGCTCCATGACCCACTTGTCACACCTGGATCCACCAAAGGCATGGATATGTCTTGTGTCCCTGTCCAAGAGGCACAGGATTAAGGGGAGTCATCAAAAGGAGTAAGAGAGCTGAAGGCATCCAGGGGAAATATGTGCATGGAGGTGTTTGGATCCTTTCTCAACAACCAGCTTATCTCCAGAAGGCAAAGGAAGTAGCACTTGTAAATAATAATAATAATAATAATAATAATAATAATAATAATAATAATAATAATAATAATAATAATAATAGTAATATACCACCAAGCCCAAATATATAACTTCCTTCTAAAAACTGAATGACACACAGGTGACAACAAGGTCTAATCCCCCCTCAGTGAATTAGGCACAAGGCCCTGGGGATAACAGCACCTCTGCTCTCCAGAGCAGAAATGTGGAGTGGCAAAAGCCACAGAGCTCTGCTCAGCCAAGCTTGGCTCCAAGGCTGAACCTCCAGCCTGATTTAAGGTGTCAGTGCTTTCAATTTACCTCAACATCATTTGACCCCATAGTCACTATTTTGCACTGTGCTTTTCTCCCTAATACCTGTCGTGTTTTTAACCATAATAATCACAATAAATTCAATAATTTTCAGCCTGTTCTCTCCAGCCCTTCATGGCCAACAGCATCTGCTGGCATCGAGTCCTGAGGTGCCACCACTGCTGGGGAGGTGTCCAAGCCTGGAAGCCACGTTTCCTTAGGACTTCCCACGTGTCCATGAAGAATCTCAGGATCATTTGGGCTGGAAATGACCATGGATCACCCCTGTGCCCCATCCCCACCTTGTCCCCAGCCCAGAGCACTGAGTGCCACGGCCAGGCCTGCCTTGGACACCTCCAGGGCTGGGCACTCCAAACCTCCCTGGGCAGCTGTGCCAGTGCCTGACCACCCTTTCCAGGAGAAATTCCTGCTGAGAAGAGAGGGAGCAGCAGTGCAGTTGCCCTCCTCGAGGGTCTGGGCCTTCTGCTTCATCTTTGCCTGCTTTATGTCACTTGTTTCCCCTACACGGAGTAAAACCCGAGCGGTTCAAGTTCATCTG